>NC_057811.1:482012837-482202411 GCF_018294505.1 Triticum aestivum
GCCCCCGCCTCCTCGGGCCTCTCTCCCACTCACCCCGCTCACTCCCTCGGCCTCTGCGCCTCTCCCCCGCCAGATCCACCTCTCTCTCCCCTTCGATCCCCTCTGCCCGCGCGTGCTCGCCGCCGTTCACCGTCGAACTCGCGGCCACCGTGCCCCGATCGCCCCGACGACGTGCCCGAACGACTCCCCGCCGTCGACTACGTCGACTACGCCCTCGGGAACGAGCCGAGCGCCTCTGCACCGGCCTCCCCGAGCTCGTCTCCAACCTTCGGCCGCCGTCGTTCGTCGCCGATTCCGGCTACCCCGCGCCCTCCCCGAGCTCACCGCCACTCCCTACAGCCTCGCAGTGAGCCTCTCCTTCTCCTCCCCCTCTCCGTTAGCTCGCTCGCGCTCCGTAGCTGCTCCCCCACGCGCGCCCGAACGCCACGCCGCGGAGCTCGCCGGCGGCGTGTCTCCGGTGACAAAATGGTCACGGGCGTAGGCCCGCTAGCCCGACCGCACGGTGCCGCACCCGCCTAGGTAGTTAGTTCGGCCGTTCGCGCGCTCTACCGCAGCTTCCGTCGGGCACCCGTAGCACCTCGCCGCCGGCGAGCTCGTAGCGGTCGTCCCCGACCGTTCCAGCCCCTCCGACCACCGCCGTTGGACGCGTGACGTCGAGCCGCGTCGAACGCGCCCAGCCCCGCCCCCGCAAACCCACTGTGGGTGAAACCCGCGCCCCTCCCGCGCGCGCCGCCGTGCGTTTTGGTCGCCGGCGTTGCTCCGGTGCCGGCCGCCGACGTGGCAGGCTTGGGGCCACCCCAGTGCCCCTGCCAGTGGCCCCCACGGGCCCCAGTTGACTGGGTTGACCCAGTCAACTGCTGACTGGGCAGGCCCAGTCACTGACATGCGGGTCCCGTCGCAAAAATAAAGAAAAAGAAAATGTTTTATAAATAAAAATAATTAGTTTAACTAAACACTCACTGACATGTGGGGCCCACCCCTCTAATTATACTGATAGATTAGTTTAATTAAGTATTAGACTAGCAGAGGCTGACATGTGGGTCCCACTGGACCCACCTGTCTGGTTTGACTGGTCAGCCGACCTGTTGACCTGCTGACGTCAGCATTGCCTCATGCTGACGTCATAATTCAATTTTCTGAATATAAATAATTCCATAAATTCAAATAAACTTTGAAAATTCATATCTTTTAAACCGTAACTCGGATGAAAATGTTTTCTATATGAAAATTGCTAAGAACGACGAGACGAATCCAAATACGCAGTCCGTTCGTCCACCACACCTCCCTAACCTATCGAACTAGCAACTTTCCCCCTCCGGTCCGTCTGTCCGAAAACGCGAAACATCAGGAATACCTCCCGGATGTTCCCCCCTTCACCGGTACCACCTACTGTCGCGTTAGGACACACCTAGCACCGCTCATTGTCATGTCACGCATCGTCATGCTTATGTTTGCATTGTATTTACTGTTTCTTCCCCCTCCTCTCTCCGGTAGACTACGAGACCGACACTACTGCTCCCCAGTTCGACTACGGAGTCGACGACCCCTCCTACTTGCCAGAGCAACCAGGCAAGCCCCCCCCTTGATCACCAGATATCGCCTACTCTCCTCTATACTGCTTGCATTAGAGTAGTGTAGCATGTTACTGCTTTCCGATAATCCTATCCTGATGCATAGCCTGTCATTGTTGCTACAATTGTTACCCTTACCTGCTATCCTACTGCTTAGTATAGGATGCTAGTGATTCATCAGTGGCCCTACACTCTTGTCCGTCTGCCATGCTATACTACTGGGCCGTGATCACCTGGGCGGTGATCACGGGTTTATACTTATATGCTATATACATGACACATGTGATGACTAAAGTCGGGTCGGCTCGTAGGAGTACCCGCAAGTGGATCTTTGTGGCGGAGCGACAGGGCAGGTTGAGACCGCCTAGGTGAGAGGTGGGCCTGGCCCTGGTCGGCGTTCGCGGATACTTAACACGCTTAACGAGATCTTGGTATTTGATCTGAGTCTGGCCATTTGGTCTATACGCACTAGCCATCTACGCGGGAGTAGTTATGGGTATCCCGGCGTCGTGGTATCAGCCGAAGCCTTCGTGACGTCAGCGACTGAGTGGCGCGCGCCGTGTTGGACCGCTTTGACGTAACCGCCGTGATCGTGTGGGTTGCTAGGTCTGCTCGCGGCCGCGTTCGCAACGTGCAGGTGTGCATAGGGCGATGGGCCTAGACCCCTGCGCGCTTAGGATTAGACCGGCGTGCTGACCGCTCTGTTGTGCTTAGGTGGGGCTGCGACGCGTTGATCTTACGAGGCCGGGCATGACCCAGAAAAGTGTGTCCGGCCAATTGGGATCGAGCGTGTTGGGTCATGTGGTGCACCCCTGCAGGGAAGTTTATCTATTCGAATAGCCGTGTCCCTCGGTAAAAGGACGACCCGGAGTTGTGTTGGAAATATGCCCTAGAGGCAATAATAAATGGTTATTATTATATTTCTGTGTTCATGATAATAGTCTTTTATTCATGCTATAATTGTATTGTCCGGAAATCGTAATACATGTGTGAATACATAGACCACAACCTGTCCCTAGTAAGCCTCTAGTTGACTAGCTCGTTGATCAACAGATAGTCATGGTTTCCTGACTATGGACATAGGATGTCATTGATAACGGGATCACATCATTAGGAGAATGATGTGATGGACAAGTCCCAACTTAAGCATAGCATAAAAGATCGTGTAGTTTCGTTTGCTAGAGCTTTTCCAATGTCAAGTATCTTTTCCTTAGACCATGAGATCGTGCAACTCCCGGATACCGTAGGAGTGCTTTGGGTGTGCCAAACGTCACAACGTAACTGGGTGACTATAAAGGTGCATTACGGGTTTCTCCGAAAGTGTCTGTTGGGTTGGCACGGATCGAGACTGGGATTTGTCACTCCGTGTAAACGGAGAGGTATCTCTGGGCCCACTCGGTAATGCATCATCATAATGAGCTCAATGTGACTAAGGCGTTAGTCACGGGATCATGCATTGCGGTACGTGTAAAGAGACTTGCCGGTAACGAGATTGAACTAGGTATTGGGATACCGACGATCGAATCTCGGGCAAGTAACATACCGATTGACAAAGGGAATTGCATACGGATTGATTGAATCCTCGACACCGTGGTTCACCCGATGATATCATCGTGGAACATGTGGGAGCCAACATGGGTATCCAGATCCCGCTGTTGGTTATTGACCGGAGAGGCGTCTCGGTCATGTCTGCATGTCTCCCGAACCCGTAGGGTCTACACACTTAAGGTCCGGTGACGCTAGGGTTGTAGAGATATATGTATGCGGAAACCCGAAAGTTGTTCGGAGTCCCGGATGAGATCCCGGACGTCACGAGAGGTTCCGGAATGGTCCGGAGGTGAAGAATTATATATAGGAAGTCCAGTTTTGGCCACCGGGAAAGTTTCGGGGGTTATCGGTATTGTACCGGGACCACCGGAAGGGTCCCGGGGGTCCACCGGGTGGGGCCACCTGTCCCGGAGGGCCCCGTGGGCTGAAAGTGGAGGGGAACCAGCCCCTAATGGGCTGGGGCGCCACTTTGGGCCTCCCCCCCATGCGCCTAGGGTTGGGAACCCTAGGGGGGGAGTTTCCCCTTGCCTTGGGGGGCAAGGCAACCCCTTCCCCCCTTGGCCGCCGCCCCCCCCTTGGAGATCCCATCTCCAAGGGCTGCACACCCCCCCTTGGGGGCCTATATAAAGGGGGGGAGGGAGGGCAGCACACTACAGCCTTTGGCGCCTCCCTCCTCCCCTGCAACACCTCTCTCTCGCGCGCAGAAGCTCGGCGAAGGCCTGCCGGAGAGCCGCTACATCCACCACCACGCCGTCGTGCTGTTGGATCTCCATCAACCTCTCCTCCCCCCTTGCTGGATCAAGAAAGGAGGAGACTTCGCTGCACCGTACGTGTGTTGAACGCGGAGGTGCCGTCCGTTCGGCACTCGGTCATCGGTGATTTGGATCACGGCGAGTACGACTCCGTCATCCACGTTCATTGGAACGCTTCCGCTCGCGATCTACAAGGGTATGTAGATCCACTCCTTTCCCCTCGTTGCTAGTAGACTCCATAGATGCATCTTGGTGAGCGTAGGAAAATTTTAAATTATGCTACGATTCCCAACAAGTTGTACCTTGACCTTATGACAACTAGAACTGGATACTGAATAAAATACACCCTTCCAAGTGCCAGATACAACCCGGTGATCGCTCTCTAACAGGGCGACGAGGAGGGGATCGCCGGGTAGGATTATGCTATGCGATGCTACTTGGAGGACTTCAATCTACTCTCTTCTACCTGCTTTAAGATGGAGATGACTAGAAGCGTAGTCTTCGACAGGACTAGCTATCCCCCTCTTATTCTGGCATTCTGCAGTTCAGTCCACTGATATGCCCCTTTACACATATACCCATGCATATGTAGTGTAGCTCCTTGCTTGCGAGTACTTTGGATGAGTACTCACGGTTGCTTCTCTCCCTCTTTTCCCCCTTTTCCTTTCTATCTGGTTGTCGCAACCAGATGTTGGAGTCCAGGAGCCTGACGCCACCGTCGACGACGACTCCCACGACACTGGAGGTGCCTACTACTACGTGCAGGCTGCTGACGACGACCAGGAGTAGTTAGGAGGTCCCAGGCAGGAGGCCTTGCCTTTTCGATCGTTGCTACTTTTGTGCTAGCCTTCTTAAGGCATACTTGTTTAACTTATGTCTGTACTCAGATATGGTTGCTTCCGCTGACTCGTCTATGATCGAGCAATTGTATTCGAGCCCTCGAGGCCCCTGGCTTGTATTATAATGCTTGTATGACTTATTTATGTTGTAGAGTTGTGTTGTGATATCTTCCCGTGAGTCCCTGATCGTGATCGTACACATTTGCGTGCATGATTAGTGTACGGTCAAATCGGGGGCGTCACAAGTATGTACGTACACGTTCGCGACCAGAATGGCAACGCTGCGTACGCTTCGACCAGGTGGGTCCCGACTATCAGGCACTTCCTTGCCTGCGAAGATGTAGCTGGTGGGTCCCAGCAGTCAGGGGGCGAATCGTTTTTTTGCCTGGACGCACTTCCTTGCGTGCGAAGATGTAGCCGGTGGGTCCCAGCAGTCGGGGGGCGAATCGTTTTTTTTTGCCCGGACGCACTTTCTTGCGTGCGAAGGTGTAGCTGGTGGGTCCCAGCAGTCAGGGGGCGAATCGTTTTTTTGCCCGGACGCACTTCCTTGCGTGCGAAGATGAAGCTGGTGGGTCCCAGCAGTCAAGGGGAAACGTTTTTTCCGCGAAATATAGTTGCCTGTCCGGTGGGTCCCAGCTGTCAGGTGGAGGAATCATTATTTTTCGTGTAATAAGGAGACACTTCCTTGCTGCGGCCGTGGACCCAGCTGTCAGCCTCTCCACGTACAGTCCACATCCGATGGAAGTCGTTCCTTGACCACGTTGACCAGGCCGCGCCGAGAGCACCATGGCGGTGGACGACGGCGAGGCCTAGGAAGGGGACGACGCGGAGCCGGGGAAGACGCGGCAGTGGAAGCCCGCGCGGAGAGGAGTACGAGGGTTCACTGGTTCGGCTGCGGTGTGAGGCTGCCGTCGCCGCAGGGCCTGGCCAGCGGTGGGAATAGTAGGGGGCGGTGAGGCCTCCGCGGTAGCAGAGCCGGCCACGGGAGGCAGGAGCATGCAGCACGACCGGCGCTGCTTTGGGCGGCTGGAGCAAGAAGACCAGAGATTGAAGAAGCACTACGGCCGTTGGATGGACATCGTACGGTCACTGGAGCTAGAATCATTCATATTGACTAAGTTGACAAAGCCCTCCGTCCCCGTCAACTTAGTTGGCCCACAAGTCATCCTCCCACTATGGTGGGTCCCAGCTAGCAGGGGGGTATTCATTTTTTGTGCGTAATAAGGAGGCACTTCCTTGCGTGCGAAGATATAGCTGGTGGGTCCGACATGTCAGCGGGGGAACATTTTTTCGCGAAATACAGAGGCCCTTCCGGTGGGTCCCAGCTTTCAGGTGGAGGAATCATTATTTTGCGCGTACAGTCCACGGCCGATGGATGTCGTTCGTTGACCACGTTGACCAGGCCGCGCCGAGAGCACCATGGCGGTGGACGACGGCGAGGCCTAGGAAGGGAACGACACGGAGCCGGGAAGACTCGGCAATGGTTGCCCACGCGGTGGGGAGTACGAGGGTTTACTGGTCCGGCTGCCGTCGCCGGAAAATAACAGGAGGTGTGGGTGAGTAGAGGAATGGCCTGGCCAGCAATGAAGTAGGGTGGGGCAGTGCGGCCTGTGCGGCAGCACAGTCGGCCACGGGAGGCGGGAGCAGGCAGTCCCAGCGGAGCTGGTTTGGGCAGCTGGAGCAAGAAGATCAGATATTGAAGAAGCAGCACGGCCGTTGGATTAACATCCAACGGTCACTGTTGCTAGAATCGTTTGTGGACTAAGTTGACAAAGCCAAAGTACACGTCAACCTAGTAGACCCACAAGTCAGCCTCCAAATCTGTCCCAAACAGCATACAGCCTGAAATTTCTAGCCAGATTCAAATTAATTTTAAATCTAAATATACCTTAATTTAAATTCAATGAAATTTTACCCGCACAAAAACAATGAAATTTAAAATATCAAAATCCGAAAGAAAACAGTATTTTGGAACTAATTGCCTGTTTGCTGTATTTTTTCATTTTACAGCCCATTTATTATTACTTGTAGCCCATTTCTTATTACTAGCCCATTTTCTGGGCAAAATGCATCCCTCCTCGTCTTGAAAGATTTCCGGCCCAGCAGGGCGTAGAAAAGCAAGTAGGCCTACGTTGGTTATTCTGCAAAAAACAAAATAGCTGGCTAACCATTTTCAGAAAGGAAAAAAACAAACTGGGTTGGTCATGTGCTAAACATATGAAATAAAAGCCTGGGCTAGACGGGCCACGGGTCCCGCGCAGCCCAGTTGATACCCTTCTCCGTCCCGAAAAAACAAAATTGCTGCGCACGCTGCTGGGTCCCTACTGTCATCCTCACCATGTACAGTCATCTCGTTATTCCTCTCGGTTATTGACCATGTTGACAACACCGGAGGGCGGTGCCGCGATGAGCGAACCAAGGCGGAGGACGATGGTGAGGCCTCGGACGGGAACAAACAGGAGCCGGGGAAGATCACAGCCAGCCGTGGGAGGCGGGAGCAGGCGGTCCCGCCGGCGCTGGTTTGGCTTTGGCGGCTCGAGGAAGAAGAGACTGAAGAAACGCGACAGACGTTGAATGTCAATCCAACGGTCAAGGTTGGCACAATCGTTTGTTGACTAAGCGGACACCAAGTAGCATACTTTTTTATATATAGGAAGAAAACTGCGAGGAAAATGCGTTCGTCTGCCATCCTCCTCACAGGGAACGTTCGCCACATAAGTGACTAGCACCCTTGGTTTTCAACCGAGAGGTCTTGGGTTCGAGTCCCAGGAACTCTCAATTTTGTCCTCCTTCCTTCCTTAAAAAAAAGGGAAAGAAAATCAAAGACTTGGGAAGGCGTACAGAACAAGCTAGTGTACCAGTAAAGAGACGTTGCCGAGTTTTAGAAAAAAGAAAGACGTGCTCCTGTAGCTGGTTCGAATCCAAACCTAGACTATGACTATATATGGTGCTATGCTACTCTGCAAGTAATGAAACTGACATATGCAACGTTCGCTTCTCCTCTTCTCTACTTACTCTGCCTAGCATCAGAAGCTCTGGCCGCAGCACCCATGTCCGCTGGCTGCTCGTCCACCTGCTCTTCAGCAGGCAACAACCAGATATGCGCCAAGTCGCCACCCGTACCATCGCCTGTGGGTCTCATCACACCCCCGCCGGCACGCGCACCGCAGCCGATTGCTCATTGCAACCCGCTGTCGTTGGTGTGGTGCCACTGCTGCAAATCACACAGAGTCATCCGTCACGTCTCAACCACAATCCGCAACCCTGGCCGAGTCTTCTACAAATGCCCGAATCATGGGGTAATAATATGTTTAAGTGTTGTTCTGCTGCTTTCAGTTGCTGACTTTTTTAATAGTTTCGTTGATGATCTTCCAATTTGATTCGTGGAGAAAAGGGAAGATTCGTGTGATTTGTATTTCTAGGAAGTTGCTGATGTGGGGGAATGCAACTACGCTGATTATTTGGTTAGCCGAGGAATCCCAATACCAGCAGGTTGGGGTGTTGGACAAGTAACTGAAGGAACGGCAGAAGAGGAAGATGCAGAGCAGAAGGTTAAAGATGCAGTTCCTCTGATCATGGCCAAGCAACAGCTGCTGAACGGCCTTGATAGCAATGAGGAGATGAAAGAGCTTGTGAAGATAATGGGCAAAATCGATGTGCTCTGTAGGATGATTGTCTCTTTATTTGCAGTGTATGTACCACTCGTGATGTATTCAGTGGCTACGACATGAGCACTTTGCTGAAACTAGTAATGAATGAAACCTGTGTAGCAGGCTGGGCGTAGTGTTGTGAACATCTAATGATTTCTATTAACGGAAATCAGGGGGTATCCCCTTTTGCTCATACAAATAAATAAATAGCAGAGGCCCTGTCGGGTCAGCTTTGTTCTCATTCGAAGACGTCGAGCAAATTGCAGTCCAACAGCAAACTATGTCATCAAATTCAAGTTTCACAGCCAAATATGAGTACAACTAAACAACAATGTCATCATGTTTTAGTTGTCATACAATCACCAAACACAAATCAGCATACATAACAAGTGATGTTCTCACAGCAAAATACTAAACAACATGTTCATCAGGTTTCAATTGTCATAGCAAACACAATTTCACATAGTAGATAAAAAACGTCTTCTGACAGGCAAATACGACAAAAGTAATGTAATCATCATCCGCAGCAGCAGCGTCAACATCTTCGCCATGTGTATCAGTCTGAATCGTAATTCCCCACGGTGTCATCTTCTTCTTCGTCCTCAACGTCCTCGAACGTTGGCTTCTTCTTGATCAACTCTTGTATGTCCACAGCACGACATGCAATCTTTTCGCCGGCGTCATTGACGTGATGGTTCTCAAAGATATTAGGAACATCTGTGTTATCTTGTACATCAGGAGCAGTGTAAGCATCATCTTGTTGTGCAACTTCAATTACGAATTCCTCTGCTCAAACCTTTGCAATACTCTCCAGTCATCGCTACGTGCAAATGTGTCTTCCAAGAAAAATATTTGTGTTGCTTGATTTGCCAAAATAAAAGGCTTGTTGGTCTGGTACGCCGCCTTGACATTGATGGATTTGAAATAATCATCAGCTCTGGGTTTTGCGATCCTAGAAAACAGGTTATACCAACGACAGCACAACAGAACCACACACCAATGATCCTCGAAACTGGAGATATACTGCAACTGAACAATGTCTGTTATGTTAGCATACATTTCAGTTGTCTCTTTGTCATACGTATCCTGCTCATGATGGCACTGTTTTGTGTCTTCCTGCCTTCGTCTCGTGCAAGCGTGTTGTAGCGCACATCTCCAACAACGCAAGATTCATAATGTCTTACCCGAGTATCAGGACCCATTGCTAGTGAGTAAAGGGCATCATCAACTGCCTGTCCATCCTCCCGCATCTTCTTAACCTATGGTTAGAAAATAGACAAGCTGATCATCTTATGTACTCAATATATTAAAAAAACTGACAGTGCACTTCAAAAGCTTACATGGTTCTTGAACCATTTCGCAAATCCTGCCATAACCAATTTGTCAATGTTACTTGGATTTTGCCGCAGTAACTCCTCTTTGTAGATGCTGCACAACATAGTGATCGCGTCAAACATCTAAATATATAAGAATGTGCTGCAAGTTTAGTAGATTATGATGTATAAGCTGCAGTACTGCACTTACTTGATATAAGGTAGTATCTCAGGACAGTTATTCAACACATACCAAACCATTTTGTCCAAATCTTTAGGTTTGTCCTCTTGTCGACTCTTCCCTGTAACTCGAACAGAATAATCGAAAACATTGAGCCCGGGATTGTCTTCACCCACCTCTTTGCTAAGCTGATCAGCTGTTTCAATGTATTTTGAGCAGAATGTCAACGCTTCTGTAGCAATGTAGGCTTCTGCAATGGAACCCTCGGGTCTAGCTCTGTTCCTAACATAGCCCTTGAAAGTGCCTAGCCGCCTTTCAATAGGGTACATCCAGCCATACTGTACTGGACCTCTAAGTAGTGCCTCATCAGGTAGATGAACAGCCAAATGCACCATCACATCAAAGAAGGCTGGAGGGTATATCTTCTCAAGGTCGCATAGGATAGTTGGTATCTTGTCTCTAAGACGCTCCAAATCATCTATCCTGATATTCCTACTGCAGAGTTCCCTGAAGAATTGTCCCAACTCTGCAACTGCTCTGTATAAGTCAGGGCAGCCCAATCCTCTAAGGATAACAGGTAAAACCCTTTGAAGTAGGACGTGGAAGTCATGAGTTTTCAACCCTTGTACCTTGTTTCCATCTGCACTGACTCTCCTTTCAGGGTTGGAAGCAAATCCATGTGGGAATCTCACACGTGACAGGACCTCGCAGAATTCTTTTCTTTTTACCTTTTCCAAGACGTACACAGCTGGTGCCATATCCCGTGGTTTACCTTCATCTTGCACCTGCAAATCCTTTCTGATACCCAGGTGTGTCAAATCAATCCTAGATTTTAAGGTATCTTTCGTCTTGCCTTCAATATTAAGAAGTGTGCCGATAATGCTGTCACATATATTTTTCTCGATGTGCATCACATCAAGATTATGCCGCAGATCCAAATCTTTCCAATACTCCAAGTCCCACAAAGTGGACCTGCGGGTAAACAATAATCTCTCTTCTACCCTGCCACGCTTCCTTTTCCCGCTACCATTACCAAGATGGTTTCCTGGTGTAATATGCCTGACCTTCTCTAATTCCACTTGCAACTCATCGGCGGTGAGCCTCTTTGGAGCATCACGGTTTTCATGCTTTGCATTGAACACATGTCTTCGGTATTTTCTAGGATGCGGCTTGTCCTTGGCAAGGAAACGGCGGTGTCCAATGTAACAGATCTTGCTAAGTATTGTGTATGACAGCGGATTCCTGTCACAGCGAACACATGCATTGTAACCATGTGTCGTTCGCCCTGACATAGTGCCCAAAGCCGGATAATCATGGATGCACCAAATTATAACAGCATGCAGAAAGAAATCAGCTGGTGGGCTGCTATATAGGTCTCGAGTGAGAACACCCTTCCATAGCCGTTGAAGTTCCTCCACAAGAGGCTCCATGAACAAATCAAAATCCTTTCCAGGACTTTTTGGACCTGGGATGAGCAAGGCCATCATGTAGTTTGATTCTTTGGTGCAAACATTTGGAGGCATGTTGTAAGGGATAACAAGCACTGGCCACATGCTATATGTGGCGCTCTGGTGGCCAAATGGGTTAAATCCATCTGAAGCTAAGCCAAGTCTAATGTTTCTCGGGTCCGCAGCAAACTCTTTGTGTTTATCATTGAAGCTTTTCCACTCACTACCATGAGATGGATGGCTCATTACATTCTGATCTCTGTACTCCTGGTTCCTAGAATGCCACAGTACATCCTCTCTTGTTTCAGCATCATGAAACAACCTCTGCAATCTTGGTGTAATTGGAAAATGTCTCAGGACATTATGAGGAATCCTCTTCACAGCATCGCCATCTTTCCATCTTGATGATTTGCATTTCGGGCATTCACTTAAGTTGGCATAATCCTTCTGGAACAGAACACAATTATTCTTACAAACATGGATCATATCATATCCAATTCCAACTGCACGAAGGAAATTCTTCATTTTACTGTAGGTGTGTGCAGCTCAGACGCATCTGGGAAGATTCGCGGGAAGCAGCCAACATCGCATCGAATGATTTGTTGGTCATCCGCTCAGATGTCTTCACCTGAAGAAAGGTGACCATAGCTGAGAATACTGACAGCTTATTTCCTGGGGTGACAGCAACGTTGCATTGTTCCAACATGCGGGCCCATCGTTTTTCTTCTGCGGGTGAAAGTTCACGGAATGCACAAGCATTTCGTAGCATTGTTTCGATGTTGGTCAAACTCACTGGCTCCGCCACCACCTCCTCCTCCTCCTCTTCCACCTGAGCATCAGGCAGATCAAGATGGTGATCTGCAGCTTCCACGTAGTCAATAACATTGACGTTCACAGCTTCACCATGATGAACCCACCTAGTATATGTGACCGACATCCCATACAAGTGTAGATGATTTTGCACAGTTGACTGGGGTCTTGTAACTGAATTCATACAACTGCTACACGGGCAGAGCACATCTGATTTCGGACCACCGTACTCAGCTCTGATAAAGTTCATGAAGTTTTCAACCCCCTCGACATATGCAGCGGAGAATCTTCGAGCAGAAGTTATCCAAGTCTTGTCCATCTGTTAGACATACAAATTAGTTCTTCTACTAGATATTACAGGAAAAACATATATGCTTTTTTATGAAGTCCAAAAAAAATACCTAGGTCGATGTCTAAAGCTATGGCAAGATATTTGGACGAGCAGATCTAAGTAACGAAATATATGTAAAGCTAATTCAGCAAACAGATTTGAGTGCCAAATTATGGCAGGCTGTTTCAGCAGTCAATGAGGCCATCGCAGCAACAAAGATCGAGTATAAAACGGTGTAGAGCTATTTCACCTAACAGATTGGCTACTAGACCATCACAATCTACGTCACAATAAATATATGGCAGGATATTTTAGCAACTAATCGGCCTTTGGCATGCCATCTCAGCTAAGCAGATTGAGTGCAGAACAGGGCAAGGAAGCTTCTTAAGCAGAGCATATTGACAGTAAACTACTTCGGCAAACAGTGAGATTAACGTCTATCAGCTAACATTCAGCGCTACACCGACATGAACGGGGCCTCAGTCTAGAATGCGGGTACCGTGGGAGAAGCTGACCACCGTGCGTCTCCACACGAACGTCGCCAGCGTGGCGGCGCTAACCGCCGTGCGCCTCCACAAGAACGTAGCCAGAGGTGGCGGTGCGGCTAGAGGATGGCAGTCTTTGAGAGAATATGTGGGAGCGAGAGGATCGCTGAAACCGCGGCGCCGATGTATCGGCGCGGCGGGAGGGCAGCTTTGGCGGAGCGAATGGAGTGGAGGGGACAGGGGGGAGGGGGGTTTGTGGGAATATTATTGGCTAGTTGGCCGAAGGGCGGTTGAATCAGATTTGGGGGAATTTTTGGGTGTGGGGGGAGGAGGATTTTCGCGCGTGGGCGGGGGGAGTTTTGGCGCATGGCGGTTTCTCCAAGTGCAGTCCCACGTGTTAGTGAAGAGGCAAGCCGAAGCGCGTTCCGTTTGTGTGAGCCGTGTGCAGGACCGAACGTGTGTGGGGTGCAATGCGACCGCGACAGGAGTGCTGTGAGTGTACCGCATTTTTTTCCTTTTAAACTAGGTGCTTTTGGATAGGAAGATGTGTCCGATCCTGCAATATAGGCCGTCTGATCTATATCTAATGGATAGGAAGGAAACTATGACAATTTACCCGCACTCCTCTCCACATTTGCAGATAAGGCTTTCCCTCGTTCATCCTTTTCTCCCACAAGATCTTGGTCTTCCGTGCAACGCACGGGCATCTTGCTAGTACTCCTACAATATGTATATTATTGTGAAAGTTCATATACACCGGCCGAGATTGATGCAAACACGACAGATTTTCATTACATTTCGAACTTTTATAGGACAAAAAAATAAAAGAAACCCGACCCTAAACCTATTCTACGGCGGCGACCGACGTCCTCCTTCTGTGATCTCCATGTACGGGGCGGGGTTCAAGACCCGTGAAGTGAAGGTGCGGTCTCCGGCGAGGAAAAGTAGAACACGGGAGATGGACCGGCTAGTTGGCACACCATGCCCTGCGCCTCCCATGCCCTACTCATCCTCGGAGGAGTCCCCAACCTCGGCGGTGCTGGACATTGGACGGCGGCAAGTAGGACGCGTGGCTGACGGAGCTCCCGTCGTCGGCCGCCAGCGTGAGCACCTCTTGTGCTCCATCCCCGAAGACAAGCTCTCCCACAGAGTGTTCGCGCTTGCGGTCATGGCGGATGTGGTTCCAGGTAGGAGGAACGATGCGCTATGGTGTGTGAGATTAGCTGGGCGTTGCCGCTTTAAGTAGCGCATTCCAGTGAGGCCAAGCGTCCAGGTGCGTCATTAAGTCGCCGGAGTTGTTCCTCGGGCACCGAGCCTCTTAATGACGACATACGAATGGATGGCATGAATGCGGGCAGCTGGTGCCGGCTGGAACACACCGCGCGATGGTGCGAGGGACGAGGGTTTTGGTGTGCCAGGGTAGTCAGCTGCGGTCGTGGCAACGTTGGAGATGCCCTTTGCTCACATGCGATCCCGCATGTCATTGAAAAAAGCAAGACAACCCGGCATGGTCTCAGGTCCAGAGGATGCAGTTGGCCCCGCTACACCACTCCGCGGACGCGTCGCGGTGCCCGTGCATCCTCGACGAGCCGGGCGTTGGGGTGTGTTTGGATTGTGGCCAAAGTGCACCTTGCCAAAATTTTGGTCATGACCAAAAGATTGGTCTTTTTTGGATGGTTGCCATTTTTTGGCATGCCAATGAACTCTAGCCAACTCTAGTTCATTTTTCTTGCCAATGTCGGCCAAATCATGGGCAACCAATACCTCAACCAAAATTTTGGTCATGACCCAAAGATTGGTCTTTGTTTGGATGGTTGCCATTTGTTTGGCATGCCAATGAACTCTAGCCAACTCAAGTCATTTTTCTTGGCCAATGTCGGCCAAATCATGGGCAACCAATACCTCAACCAAAATTTTGCTACCCAATGCTTTGATGGGGCAACCTTGGGCACAAACCAAACATACCGTTGGTCGTGCCACAGCACTAACGCCACCCTCGCAAACTGAAACGACCGTGTCTAGCGACGATATGAGCGTGTCGCTCACCGCGGTCGCCGTGTCCAGAGGCGGTGTTGGAGCTACGCCCCGTTGTTGGCCCCAAACGACCCACATGAACGGTTGTCGGTGGCGAGGAGGTCGTGGGCCAACTCTCCATTGGACTAGTCTGTGCTACGTCGTCCCGACGGGTGTGCCCCACATGTCTGTTTCCCTGTTTTCCCAGCCATATTCGAGCGTCAGTGCTCTGCTTTGCGCATTAGGCCTTTCACTATGTAGGCCAAGCGAGACAACTTATTGTTTATTTGAGCCGTTCAAGTATAATCATGTGGCGTTTGCTTATTTCTCATTCCTCTCCAACCCTCTTCTCCATCGATCATGTCGCCCTCAGTCGAGTCCATCCTCCCGCATGCCTCATTTGAACATTCCGCCGAGTATCATTCGCATGTACCACCCTAGTCCTCTTTCAATAGATCTCCAGACCCCGAGATGAAATCGAGAGGAACGAGTGGGGCACGTGATACCTAACGCGGATTCAAAATTTTGAACCGGTGATCATAGCATCCGCAAATCATATATAAAGGGTATTCAATGTTCGTTTCATTTTTGAACGTACAATATACTCCCCTATCCTTTCTACTCCCTCCTTCCATCTATATTGGGCCTAATGCATTTCTCAAGACCGCCTTTGACTATTGACAAGATTAATAGTACATGACATGTATAATGCGAAAAATATCACTGGAAGCTCCTTTCACATACGAATTTGATGGTATGCTTTATTTAAGTTGCATGTCATATATTATTGCTCTACCTTTTGGTCAAAGTTAGCCTCGAAAATGCATTAGGCCTATACAGATGGAAGGAGGGAGTAGTTTACATATAAGTTTTATGTGTAGTCAAGTATATCTACTTTGATAAAAAAGGTATCAACATTCAACAACGCCCAATCAATATTGTTAATTCGTACGTACTCCTAGATTTGTACTCGAGATGGTTTCCAATTTGACTATTGACAGATTAATAGTACATGAGATGTATAATGTGAAAATTATATCATTGGAAACTCCTTTCACATACGAATTTGACCGTATGCTTTGTGTAAGTTGCATGTCATATATTATACTCTAACATTTGGTCAAAGTTAGCCTCGAAAAAGCATTATGACCCTGTATGCTTTGTGTAAGTTGCATGTCATATATTATTACTCTAACATTTCTGTAAGTTGCATGTCATATATTATTACTCTAACATTTGGTCAAAGTAGTATAGTGGAAGTGGATCCTCTGACGTAGGTATCCCTGCCTTACCCTCCCTTTCGGTCACTTACTGGCGGACCCCATGCTTGCTAGGCCCCGCATGTCAGTTACTCAATGGGTTCGGCCACGTCAGGGGATCCTCATCCGTAGTATACTCCCTCTGTTTTTATTTACTCCGCATAAATCGGAGGTAGTGGTGGTATAATAAATGACGCGGCGGGGGAGGGGATGGACGTCGGTTTGCTCTCAACTGCGGTCCCACAAGCGAGCGAAAATGCAAGACGAAGCACGTTCCATTCGGTGAGCGACGTGGAGGGTCCAGCGTGTCGGGCTGCAACGCGAACGCCGACAAGAGCGAATGTACAGTCAAAAACCGATTGACCGGTCGTCACCGGAACCACTATTCACACCAGAACCTTTCGATGCTCGGCCTACGCCAGCCACTGCCCTAAAACCGCCACCAAATCTCCAGGCCATTCCCCCACCTTTCGATCCCCCTAGCCCGCATCAAGCGTCCCCCTAGTTCGCCGGAAAGCCATGGTGCGCCGCAAGATCACTTACTACAAGATGCTGACGCCGGAGCGCCGCGGTAGAAATCGCGCGGCGGTCGGCGCCACAGACCTCGTTCCCAAGCTCGCTTTGCGGCGGCCAATCCCCGAGTTCTCTGGAGCAAGCTACGAGGAGGAGGAAACGATCCAATGTTCATGGCGGAGGTCGCGGCGCAGAAGGCCCCCGATGGGTATAGACGATGGACGTCGACTTCGTGTCGGCGTCCGAGTCCCCCATGGTGCAGCGGACCAGCGGTTCAACATGGCGATACTAAAGGAGGACCGGGAGGTAGAGGCTCAACTCGACGCGGAGCGCGCGCATGCCGCTGCCATCGAGGCTCTCCTGCAGGCGGAACCGGATGTCGTGGATGTGAAACCGGGCGGCGGAGGCTCAACTTGAGGCGGAGCGCGCGGATGCCGCTGCCATCGAGGCCCTCCTGCAGGCGGAACCGGGACGTCCTGGACTTGAACCGGGCGGCAGAGGCTCGACTCGATGCAGAGCGCGCGGATGCCGCTCTCATCAATGCCCTCCTGCAGGCGGAACCGGACGTCCTGGACTTGAACCGGGCGGCGAAGGCTCGACTCGACGCGGAGCGCGCGGATGCCGCTGCCATCGAGGCCCTCCTGCAGGCAGAACCGGACGTCCTCGACTTGAACCGGGTTGTGCTCTCGTCCGTGCAGAGCGCCCGCACGCTCCGCTTGAACGAGTAGCTGGAGGCTGAGGACAACACCACGGTGCGGAGACACACGTCGGCTGGTTTCGCGCCGGCAGCCAAAGACGACGAGGCCGTCTCTTTCCGCGAGCAGTGATAGTTTTTCTTTATGTTGTTGTTTTTATGGATCTTTTGCTGTGATAAAAACATATATTTGTTATGCAAGTCGCCTGACTTGGGTCAGTCTACCATTTCAGGCGGTTGGATGAATATCCTACGTCTCCTAACCCTTCTTCCTTCTTCCTCACCTCTTCTTCTTCCCCAACAGACCACCGCACGGGTCGTACGGATACTCCCCAACATGCGGTTGGATAAACATACTCTATGAACGAAAATTATGTGCCAGCGATAGGATGGCTGAGTTTGGTTTTTCACATGCGGACGGCACGTGTAGTGAGGGTGCGTTCCCTTGGTTGGGTTTGCGGCGTGCAGGAGCGACTGTGTGAGGGTGCGGTGCGACCGCGGCGTGCAGGAGCGACCGTGTGAGGGTGCGGTGCGACCGCGACAGCCGTGCGCAAGTGTACCTCCTTCTCATTTTGAAAACTTTAGGCAAGCTTGGCAAAATGTGTGGCGAAGTTTGGCAATGCAAGGCCTAGACCCAAATAGGATAAGTACGTACGTACTAGGAGTACTAGTGTTAAAAAGAAAGGCGGGGTTTTCTTCACGTGATTTAATCGATACAAATCCTTGTTTCACGTGTCAATTAATGCGTATTTTTTTCTCCAAAGACCCAAAGAGCTAACCATCTCACTCCTCATCACTTGATTAATGCAGCGCCATGCAAACCAACCTTCTCACTTCCGCATGCATGCAGGGGATATTAATATCCTTGGTTGCTAACCCCATCAATTTTGCCTGTATTAGTGTTAATGGCCCTTTGCAAATTGTAATTTGATATACTGGCCTTGTGTACAAAAAAATGGAGTAGTAACTATATTTGACTTCCTTCCCCATTGCGGTGACGTCGACGATATCTTTTTTTTGGTGGTTTGGCGAAGTGCGTTCGACAGAGAACACCATTGAGGGAGACCACGGTAAGTCGTTCGCAAGTGCCGCCTGCAAGCCGAGACAACCGCCTTATTTGCATCCAGGAAGTCCTTTACTAGTACTACTAGGAGTAACTAATGCGGTGAGATGGCTTCTCGAAGAAGATGATGGAGAAGCGGAGTTAGCGAAGAGTGAAATGATGGTTGGTTCGTCCGTGCTTTTGTGATTTGACGCCTCACTGCTTTGTGATTTGTGATAGAAGGGACAGGGGAGTAGACTCTATGCTCTATACTATAGTACTACATGCGTCCAAGCATGGGAGAAAGAGGAGAGACATTGCATTTTTCTATTCCTTCAATCAATCAATCACGGAGCTTCGGTTCCATATTTTTGGCTTTGGCAAGACCGTCCACAATGGTTCCCACAATGCAAAAGCTATTTTCACATTTGGCTACACATTGTGGATGCCCTTAACCGTACCACTTGGTTTTGCTCCTGTGTGCTATCTATACAAATCTCAGTTATATTGATCTAAAAAATTATAGAATCGAGATTAGTTAAAAGGAGGTGATTTTGCCGCGCGGATGGCGGGGGAGGTTTCTTATTTGAGCAACTATGTAATAGTAGATTAGATGGAAGTATACGCAGCAGCTACGTAGCCCTTTGTAAGTCTAGGATTAGGCTTCTAATTTTCGGAGGACGTTGTCCTGGCGGTTTGCTTAACATGCAGGTCCCACGTGTCAGTGCTTTACCAAGCCGATCCGCATCCACATGAGCAGAACAACGGCAGAAGCAACACGTGGTTAAGTTGAAGAAGATGAAGGAGAAGCGGATTTCAGCAACGAGTGAAATGATGGTTGCTTCGTCCCTCCAACTTAACTGCGGGAAAGGTGCGCTTTGTGATTTGACGCCTCATTGCTCATTACTACACCGGCGCCATGACCGGGTGCTTCACCCAGGCTGCTCTGCACTGTATTCCGGATATGGCACGTGACCCGGTAGCTTGATATCCCACATGTCGGCGAAAGGTACTAGAAGATTTATGAAAGCGAGCGCTCCACTCTTACGACGGAGGAGTAGACGACACGACTACCCAGTGAAACTGTACTTGTACTGTATAGTACTATAGTTGCTGTTTCGCACGATCCATCGATACAAACCCGATTAAACAGGAAAGGGCGGGATTTTTCCGCGCGGTAGATGATACTGGCCATACATTTCAAAGGCAATTTTAATGTATGCAAACTGAATAATTATAAGTAACAATATGATATCTAGTAAAACTAAAAACACATATGATTTATTGTGTTAGATTGTAGTAGTAGTGCTGTATTGCATAGTTGTTAGATGTAACATGCGAGAACGTGTAGAGATGTAGTTTTGGAGGGCCTACAGAGAGAAAAGCGTAATACGGTCACCGAACTTCAGAATAAGCTGATTACGGTCACTATATATGTTTTGCGGTGATTATACGGTCACTTGCTCACAGTTCAGCATCGGATTGCACTCTATTGACCGGCCAAAAAGTCTGCGTGGCGCCATGTTGACTAGTTAAATTGACCACGTTCCTTGTGGGTCCCACCTGTCAGTTCGCATAGACAAAAGGTCAGATAAACACAAATTTACGCAGGCGCGACAAGGCTCCAACCCATGCACGGGAATCACCTGGTTGTGTATGTGTCTGTCAGGGCCTGATGTGTGCGCATGCACGTGTAGGTTGAGCACTTGAGCGTGAGAGTGTGTGTTGGTCGTGTGGTGTACTGGTGTGTGCATGCATGCGTGCGTGTGTGTGTGAGTGTTGCGTGCGTGCGTGTGAGTGTTGCATGCGTGCGTGGCTGCGTGTGTACGTGTGAGTGTTGCATGCGTGCGTGGGTGCATGTGTTTGTGTGAGTGTTGCGTGGATGTAGTTCGTGTGCATGCGTGCGTGTGTGTATAATCACCACACCAGCTCCTGTGTGTTAAAACAGACGGCTCAGCATACCAATACAAGGCCACCTTGTCCGCTGTGCCCGCGGTCATGACTTCGAACCACCGTCCAAATATTTTTTTGTCGTTTGTTTTCATTCTTACTAGCAAGATGCCCGGTGTTGCACGTAACATCAAGATGCATTTGTATGACTTGTTTATCTTGTGAGAGAAAGGATGAATGAGGGAAGGCCTTATTTGCAATGTGGAGAGGTGTGTGGGTACCTTTTTGCAAATTGTCATAGTTTCTTTCCTATCCGTCAGATATAAATCGGACGGCCTATATTGCAGGATGGCAGGCACACCATCATCACCAACTCTGTTTTTTATAAGAGTGTATTTTATAAGAGTGTAGATGTAGAGTAGATACAAGTCGACAGGTGGGCACGATGGTAGTGAGATAATGTGATGCGACACTAGAGGTGCCACGTGGAGCGTTTAACTGGTCAACTAGTCATGTCATGAGCAAATACAGAGTTGTACGGTGAGCCCGTGACTGCATAATAACCACTAACGTAAATAGTGACCGTAATGAGTGGATTCTGAAGTCCAATGTACGTATCGTGCTTTCGCTTCAAATACAATGATCGTCATTGCATATATCGCGAGAGAAAGATGAAACATGCGTGAGTTTTCTGGGGGCTTACTTTTAGAGGACCTGGAGATAGTTTTGTGTGCATACGTGAAAGGGGCATACAGGGGGGTATGCGATGGAGAGAGAGATGCTCTTCGTTTCTCTTTATTATGACTAACTTGTATATAGTATAAAAATATACAAATTCACAGTGCGGAATAAATATCATTGTGGGCACCATGCAATGCAAATTAGCGTTCGTACTCCTCCATATAACTTTGTAATGTTGTATATATGTAGAAACTCTAAAATAATTTTTTGGCCACACTTTATTCAAAAGGAATGTTGTATGCGAAATAAACGTGAAGAGAGGGCTTTTTAGATCAATGGGGTACGTGATGTAACATGTGTGAATGTGTAGTTGATGCATTTGGCAGGGCCTAGAGAGGTATGTGTGTGTATTACGTATTCGAGAGAGGCATGGATAGAGGGGCCGACGGGGGGGCGTGGGAGAGATAGCATGAGAAATGAGAGTGGTCTAGAGAGAGAGACGAATATGACGTCACGACAAGAGATTCCATTCCCTTGAGTGTGTATATGCAAGGGGGGAGGGAATAGAGGCACCAGGAGAAATTTTCTGTGTGTGTGGTGTTTGTGTTGGTATGTGTGGGTGTGAGAAGATAATGAGACGTGGGGGCAGAGGGTGTGTGATCGCGTGAGGTCCGGTGGGTCGAGGTGAGGCCCTTCGTTCGGTTCCGTCCTGCGCCACATTGGTCGGCCCGTGACGCATTTAGGAAGACCCATGGATGACTAGTCATACAAGACAAAGATAGCAGAATTGTGAAGGACTCTGTGTCCACTGACAAAGCCGGTTAGGATTTGTAACCCTAGGTTCTCGGACTAAGGTAACCCCTTTATCTCTGATATTACTATTCATCCAACCTAACTTTAAGGGGCATCCTACAGAATGCTCTGCTAGAATCATACTCGTCGATTAGGAAGAGAGGTGTGAGACAATGCGTGAGAGACAGGCGTAAAGATAATGTGCGTACATGAGACACGTAGGCAGGTCCATGTATATAGAAAGGGTCGATGAGGATTGTGCGTGTGTATGTTTGCGAGAGGAAGAGTGCTTGTGATAAAGGTTAGTGAAAACAGTTGTAAATGGTTACGAGAGGGAGGGAGGGTTATATCTAGAGCATGTGTGCGAGGAAGACACCCTCGGAGAGAGTGTGTGAGCATGTGTGAGAGACCACCGATGGAGAGTGAAACTACATTTAAAAGACTGCTCTACACATTGATTAAAGATATAAATTGTATCCAAATATTAGGATGGGATCATGATATTTGCAATTCGCGTAAGGAGCAGTCATTGATCCATCAGACATCTAGATTCTATCGAATTTGAGCATGTCTATGTTATTATTCGACACAATTGATCCACATAGTTAGTATTTTGAACTCCAGACAATGCATCGCTTTAGCAATCGAATATAAACGTGAGTATAGTTCATGTTGTGTGTGTAAAGCACATTATACATACGAAAGTTACACAATGGACATTATAAATAGCTACCTATGAACTAGCATACATTTGAATTCAACTTAAGGTGGTTTAAAAAAATTGAATTCAACATGAAGTCCATTCAATTATTTGAATTTGATATCATGGCATTTGTAAACCATACCTAAATTATGGGGGCACCAATCTTTGCTCTGATTTTGTACATAATAGCATATGTAGTCGTGTACAAAATAGATTCAAATTTAGCTCCTCCATTCCAAAATAATCGTAGTTATAGGATTTTCAAGTGTCAAAATTTCAAAAAGAAGCGGATAATTTAATGAGGTTTTCAAACATACAAGGTCAAATATAACGTTGTCTATTTACGTCAATCCTCATAGTTCAAGAGTACTCTAAACGTGAATGCTTGTGTTTCAAAATTCCGAACGAATCGCCAAAAGAGCCTCTACTCGCCCGAAACCGCGTAAGACCAATGTTTGGTAGTACAAGGAAATTACTTTTCTAATAACTCCGACCCGTGAAACCTACCGGCTCGACGTCCAAAGGTCTAAAGCGGGGTAGGTTTGTAGCTTCATCTAGACGCCACGCAACCGCATCCGAAAAACATTCATACACAATGGCCGCCTAAGCACACATGCGCGCGGCCGAAATCGCTCCCGCTCACTATTTGGGGCACCTGGGATTACCATCCTACCCCCGACCCGCAGTAGGTCCAAAATTTAAGAGGGGGGCAAAGTTTGTACTTTCCCCAAATTTCAAACAAGCGTGTCCCATCTTCTGTTCAAAAAAGCCAAAAACAAGCGCGTCCCAGACCGAAACATGGTTCCCCTCCACCCGTCCGATTCCCCATTCGTACTCCGTGGGCGCCAAAACTACCTCTCCACCAGCCGCGAAACCCCGGCGTCCTCCGTCCGCCACCCCATCCCACCCATCAACCGCCGCCCTCCTCCATCACGCCGGAGCCGATACCCCGACGTCGTGGTCCACCGCAACCTCAACCGCAACGCCCTCCACGGCTAGTAGTTGAAGTCGAGGCCGAGCCGTCCGTACCCGAGCTAGTTCAACCACACCGTCCTGCGCCTCACCGCTGCCGCTCCAACTTCGCCACCCTCCACCGCACCGGAGCTGTTCCTGCTACGCCCTCCTTCGCCGCCTCGCATCTGCTTCCCCTCCGCCGACATACGGCCGCGGCAACACAGTCAACAATTTGGCCATGGGTTCGTCCAAGCCTGCACCCTCCAGAACATTGGTTTCCCCGGTAAAAAGAAGATCGGCGCGACATGTGGAGGTGACCACACCGGCAACCGAAAAAGGTACTCCTCTTCCCTTATTCGTGCAAATCTTACGTCTCTGCTTGCACGGTATTCATCCCACAGAAGACACTAGTTGATCGCTTCTTCTTGATACTAGATGTTCCTAGTAACTCGCGATGCACAAGGTTTCTCCTCATATACTATTTCACCTTAGCTAGAGGTCCGTCGCCCCCCTGAATTTCAATTTCTGGCCAGTTGATTCCCAATTAACGGAAGCATTCCCTGGCGTAACAGGCGCTAGTACGCCTATTACGCCGGGGAAGCAGCGCCTTGGTGTTTATCTTAGGGGCATGTGCGGCCTAGAGCTACTGGCGCCCGATCTGGAGGTCGACCGGGATTAAAGGGATGGCCTAGGGGCGCTGCCAAGCACGGAGGTGGTGTGAGGTCGATGGGAGGGCGGGGCGGCGGAGGCAGGGGTCTGGGCCGGTGGTCGCTGGCGGTTCGAGAAAGATCGTCAATAGTGACTGGCGGGACGTAGACGAAGGCCATCTGCCCGTTCCTTATAGATCGGACGGTTCATTAAAAAAACCGAGTGACCTATTTATTTTCAGTCGACTGTTATCTTAGATATGACCACATGTGGTGGTGTGCTGGAGGACTACCTGCATTTCCTGTGCTCATATATTACAAAATCATACGGAGTAGAATCTAATTTTGTTTGCCATGCAATGTTGTAGAGCTATCATATGTCTCCTGTCATTTATTTTTCAGCCACCTGCTATCTGCTACTTTTACAGTGCACTAGTTCTGCACACACTTCACCCTTACTCTCACTATTGTGTTTTTATGCAAGGGTATTTCAGACTCTGCTACCATGAGAGAAGCCAAAAAGAAAAGAGAGAAGTCGCTCCAGCTTCGTATGCGGGTAGGCAAGACACGTTACAGCGCTATAAAGGGTGCAGTGTCAGCAGATGGAGACGGTAAACGTAGCTCTGGAGTTGATGACCTCGCTCGCAATGAACCACCATCCCAGGTGCTTGCTTTAACTTCACGGTGTCATATGTGGTTGCATGTTCCATATGGTGTCTAGCTTGTATTCGAAAGGCCGAAGTCGGTAAGATAAGGAAAGATATTTTTTTACATGAACCACCATCCCGTGAGCACCAGAAGACAAATAGCTAGTTAGGGCACTGGCCGAGCCAGTGACAAGCCCAGCAAAGATAGGCATCACCTGGAAGCCAACTAAAAAGCTGCGATGGTGGCGAAGCAGCCCGCCTCCCACCAGGCTCTCAGGTCCTAGACGATCATGCTCACCACTCTAGCCGGATGTCTAGCTTGTATTGCTTCCAATTTGGTTAAATTGCATCTGCTTAGCTTACACATTATACCTTTGAATATGACATGCCTTTCTGTTTTTGGTACATACTAGTACATCTGTGTATTAACCATGTTCTTACATCAAACTAATGTTCTTGTGTATCCCTCATCAATCACTTATGACGAGGCAGGCAGGCAAGGGGACTACTCCTCATTTAAAGAATGCAGCGTCAGCCTCCCGACATGATTCTCAAGAAACGGAAATGCTAGATGAAGATAGTGAACGTAGCTCTGTAGTTGATTACAGCATTTTCCCTACACTAGCATCGCAGGTGCTTGCTCTAACTTGGGGGCGTGATATGTGGTTGCATGTTGCATACGGTGTGTAGATTGTAATTCTTCCAATCTGGTTAAACTGCATGTGCTAGTCTGCTTAGCTTATACATTATACCTGTTAATGTGACATGACTTCCTGTATTTAGTACATAGTACATCTGTCTATTAAGCATGTCCTTACATAAAACTATTTTTTTTGTAACCCGCATCAATCAACATGACGAGACACCTTTAGTATATGCAGTGCGATATTAGTTGCATCTTTCATATGATTTATAGCATGCGCTGCTTCTGATTTGTTGAAATTCCATTTATGATGGGACGCTTTTAACTTGGCAGAGTCATATTGGTTGCATCTTTCATGTGGTGTCTAGCTTGCATTGCTTCTTATTTGCTGGAATGGTTTCTGCTTAGTTTACACAAACAGTTGTGAACATGCCATGCCGTCCTGTTTTCGTACATATTCCATCCTGGTATCATGTGTTTGCCTTACATCAAAGTAGTGATTGTCAGTATCATGCATGAATGAGTTCTAAAGAGAGAATTTTATTGCTTTTTCTTGTCGGTTTTACTTGACAATTCAAAATCAATAAAGCGGAAGGAAGTTAGCAAGGCAGCGGATAAAGGTGCTCCTTCCGAACGGAGGGCCTCTACAGTTTCTACTCCTCCACACCCCCAAGATGATTTCCAAGACAACACATGCATAGACACTCAACAAAGCTGTGTTTATGATGAGCACGTCTCCCCTAGTGCAGCATCACCGGTGCTCCCTCTAACTTGGTACTGTTATATGTGGTTGCATGTTATGTGTGATGTCTAGCTTGTATTGCTTCTAATTTTTTGAATTCCATCTGCTTACTTTACACATTATACTTGAATAAGACACGTGTTCCTGTTTCTAGAACATACAATATCTGTCTATCACACCATGTTCTTACATCAAATTACTACTGTTGTGTAACCTGCAACAATCACTTATCATAAGACACGTTTGACTTCGGAGTGTGATATAGGTTACATCTCACATTCTTTTCTAGCTTGTACTACTAATTTGTTGAAATGGCACTTATGACGAGACAGTTTTAACTTGGTAGAGTGATATTCGTTGCATCTTTCATATGGTGTCTAGCTTTCATTGCTTCTAATTTGTTGAAATGCCTTCTCCTTAGTTTACACATCATAAGCTATGAATATGCAATGGCACTAATGACGAGAGACCTCTAACATGGTAGTGTGATGTTGTTTGCATCTTGCATATGATTTATTTCTTGTACTGCTTCACATTTGTTTAAATGCCTTTTATGATGAGACACTGTTAACTTGGCAGAGCGATATTTGTAGCATCTTTCATATGGTGTCTACCTTCCATTGCATTGCTTCCAATTTGGTGAAATATCTTCTTCTTAGTTTACACATCATAGTTCTGGTTATCTCTTCCGTCCCGTTTTTCATACATATTACATCCTCCTATCATGTGGTTGTCTAACATCAAAGTTCAGTTCGTCTGCATCACGCATCAATTTGTTCTGAAGAACTAAATTGTTATTCGTTTTTCTTGTCGGCTTGACTTAACATGGCACAGAGAAAGAGGAAGAAACACATAATGGCAGGGAATGAGAAGCGGATGAATCCTGCAGATTCTGCTGGTACTGATGGTGCAATAGAAGGTCAAAGTCCAGCGGAAAATTCTACAAACACGGCATCCCATGCTACACGAGTTGCAAAAAAATCGAAACAGAAACAAATAGCTGCCACCAAACAAGCAGAGACAGCCCTAGTTCTTGCAACACCTACCACAGTACTACCAGCTGCACGACTTACTCGTTCGTCAACTGAGCTAGCAGCATGTTCCCAAGCTCCCTTGCCACCTGACACTACTTCCCAAGCACTCTTGACACAAGACGAGTTGGCAATATCAGATGAACCTTGTGAGCTTCAACAGCAAGAAGGTAGTTGCTGGAGTCAAGTTACAGTTGCATGCTTCTTTATATGTAGTCTCACAGTTTGATGTACACTAACACTTCCTATGTTCGTTGTTGGACTAGCACCTAGGCGCAAGAGGAAACAAACATCAGGGATAATGCTCGATAGGTTAACTAAATCTAGAGGAGGAAGAATGGAGATCCGTTTTGAGGTAGGTTTAAAAAGGCCACGTGATGCTACAGAGTCAGCCAAGTTAGTATCAGAGGCAGCGGTTGCCGTTAGGTGTCATGTACGTATCCTCCCAACATGGATTTAGTACAGGAATGACAAAGACGAAACCCAGTTCAACACCTTCCTCGACCATTTATCTGTAAGTATGGTTATGTATGGAAACTAGTAATATCGTCTTGCTCTGTCCCATACTTTCTAGGTTGCTGATAATGAGACTCCCATAATTTTTAACAGATGAGGTTCAAGTTGGATAGCCAAGATGATGCAACCAGACAAGCTTGCACCCATGTTTTCAAGTCTGCTCTGCGACAGTATCGGTATAACTTGAGGAAAACTCACTTTGAAGGCAAGGCTAACAGTGAACTTTCCCAAACATCTCCAGTGGAAAATATATCGGATGAAGACTGGAGGGGCCTTGTTAAACACTGGTCTGATCCGAAGTATCAGGTACATTATATATATATGATCAGATCACATGTTGAAGTCCTATTTACGCATGTGCCACACAAATCTATCTTCTTGTAGGTGAACTGTTCAAAGAACAAGGCCAACCGTACGAAAGTGAAATTCCAACAGACGACAGGATCTCGTAGCTATATTGCACACTGCGAGGCTCTTGTAATTAGCTGCTGTTTCACTCTTTTCGCTGTACCATATTATCAGATCTATATTGACTTGTTCGAAATGCAGAGGAAAGCCCGCAAGGACCAAAAAGTACCTGAACCAATTGTTGTGGAAATCTTCAAGGACTGTCACACCAGCAAGAAGAAGGGCATGACTACACCAGTCAAAGCCGATGTTGTAAGTCCTTAATCCTCATGCCTTTTAACTACTACTTACTCTGACTTGTGCCTTGAACTACATGGTTTGCAGCCAATGCCTATTACTCTTTTCAATTTTATACACAATTGTCTTAGCGTATCATTGCACCTTACAAGGTTTAAAAGAGAGGAGTGATGTTCCTTTGATCTTGACCCGTAATCTAGTTCCGTGCTGGACTTGCCCGCACAACGTTACAATTGCCTGTTTGTCTGTTCTCAGTTGTTTTGTGATATGAATGATGTCATACTATGCTTACCGTATTATAAACTTCGTCTCTTTATCCTTAGCCCTCAATGCAATGTGAAGAAATAGACAATACATTACCGATGGTACATGGTCATATGTTTGGAACCTGGTTTTATTATGTACTTTTCAATAAAATACAACTAATATTTTACATGGGTTCACCAGAATAAGTTCTATATATAGACCAAAGCTATTTTGTTTGGTTTTGCTGCCTCCTTAATATCTTCTGTTCTGGTACTACTAATGTAAAACCTCAACTTTTCAGCGAGCTATGGAAAAAATGGTGGAACCGCCACCTTCTGAAGGTGGCGAGGCAACTATAACCGCAATGTCAGCTCTTGCTGCAGTGGGTCAGTACCTGTCCACTAACAGTGCCAAAAGCACGTTCCTGCGTAATACTGGGTTGGTTGTTAAGGCAATATCGTCCAAACTGCCTCATGATCAAGATATGCAAGCTCAAAGCAATGTTGTATCTGCGCTCCAGACACAAGTCCATTCCCTAACAGAGACCCTTTGTGAAACAAGGAGAAACATTGCTCAATGTCGTCAAGATATGCATGGTTTTGAAAACAGACTATCAGACATTTGCTATGTTGTTCAGGAGCCTAGGGGAAATAAAGGCGAGGGTTATGGTGCTCCATCGGACAATACAACATGAAAACGTAACAGTCAGGTCAAATGAACCGAGCTTCTGAACTTCTGGTGGTGCATTTATCTGCTAGACTGTTAAGTTTTATGCCAACCTTCCTTTTGTTATATAGTTGTAATTTGTTTTGGTGCGATACAAAATTTATTCTTAACGTGCAACCACCGGCTGAAGAAAACAGCAGGCCATTTTTGTATAGTGTAGGGTGTTCCCTATATTTGCACTGGTGGCGATATTTGATGCCGAGTGGATGTAATCTGTGCAATCGCCTTAATAGCCTAGCGTTAGTTTCGGCCTTATTTATTTCCTAGTCTTCTTTTTCCCTGGTTTGCTAGTGGCCGCAACTACCATGGGCCATATACAGGCCGTAGGATCCATGGGTCTCGTACGGGCCGTCGATAAATGGGCCTATAATCGGTGGGCCTCGGGCCGTCGGATAAATGGGTCTACATGGGTCGTAATCTGGCGTAATTGGTATCAGCCCAGCACGGTAACAGGCCGTTAACAGGTCATAGGACAGCAAAGGCTTAATTCTGTCACAGGCATAACGGGTCGTCAATGGGCCAGAATATAGGACGGGCTGGAAACGGCGCAACGGGTTAACAGGCCAGAAACGGGCCGACTCTTGCCATGGGCCGAATTTGGCCCATTAGGGTAACAGGCCAGTAACGGGCCGACTCTTGCCATGGGCCGAATTTGGCCCATTAGGGGAACTGGCCAGTAACGGGCCGACTCTTGCCATGGGCCGAATTTGGCCCATTAGGGGAACAGGCCAGTAACGGGCCGGAAGTAATCGAGGGCCGAAAAGGAGCCCAAGAACGTATGGGCCGTCAATAGGCCGAAAGCTAACACTGGCTGGAAACGGCCCATGTAAATCACGGGCCGTTAACGGGTATAAAGAAAATTACTGTTCATTATGGGCTAGAGTCACCGTGGGCCTGTAAAGGGCCGAAAGATACGAAGGCCTCATATGGGCCGAAAGACGTCGTGGGCCATATATGGGCCAAAATTGAAATGGACTGTGTTATATTCGACGGCCCACATGACGTTGTTGGGCCAATTTCCTTTAGGGCCTAACGGGCCGTGAGTTAACGGGCCGTAAAATGGGCTATTTGCGAAGAGACCGTTAACAGGCTTTTCATGGGCCAGCCCGTTAACTTTTGACCAAGTCAAACGGGCCGGCTTTGTAAGCTAAATGGGCCAGTGGTGGGCCGTGGCACGTGTCGACATATCATAGGCGCCTATCTGACCCACTAACGAGCTGACACATGTTTCGTCCGGCCAATAAGAATTTTACACGTGGAAATTTCCCATTGGTCGGGGCTGTTAACGGGTTATCGGATCCAAAACCCGACCCGATAGCTTAACGGCGTTCCGTTACGGTGGATGCCACGTGTCGGTCACCCTTGACGAAAGCACTTCTGTGACGCGCGATTTATCGTCATGGAAGTGGACACTTCCGTGATGATAATTTTGGTAATGTCATGGAACACTTCTACGACAGCACAGGTATGACTATCTTGATTTTGTCATAAAATCGTCATGGATGTACATGCATGACAAAAAAGCGACCTACTGTGACAAACACGTATCATCACGGAAGTGTATTTTTTTTGTAGTGCGTCTTTGTCCCCATGATGAACAAACACACATGTTCTTCCCATCCCTATAAGCATTCAAAGAACACAAGGTAACATTGCTTCCATGAGTACTAATCCAAGGATTAACACAGAATACAAACCCTAATATATATATCAAACAACAACCCTAACCCTAACCATAACCCTAACCCTAACCATAACCATAACCCTAGCCCTAAACCTAACCCTAGCACCAACATAAGAACACCCATAAGAATAACCCTAGCATACTAACAAAGCCTAATCATAGAAATTGGCAAACAAATATCTCACATCTCCATGCAAATCTCTAGATCCAAACAAAACTAGGGTTTCCCCAAACTAGCAACAAATGAGCAATGGGAGAACTTTACTTGGATCAAAACAAGGGGATCGGAGAATATTACCTTGAGGGGGGGTTTGACTTCGAAATCCACGGACAAATTCTTCAAATTTGCAAGATTTGGGAGAGGATTTGAGAGGAGGAGAGAGTGGGAGAGGGGGCAAAGCTCGGGGAGAGAATGGGAGAGTGTGTGGTGTGGGGGTGGGGGAGGGGGGCCAGCCAAGTGGCTGGATAAGTCACAGTGCGGCGCCTAGCTGCTAGGCGCTGCACATTACATGTGTGGCGCCTAGCGGCTAGGCGCTGCACTTTACATGTGTGGCGCCTAGCTCGGAGGCGCTGCACTGCTGGGTGCGGGCCCAGGGCTGCCACGGTAGACAGGAGTGCAACGCCGCCGCGCTAGGCGCTGCACAGTAGGGTGTGGCGCCGGCGTGGCGGGCGCTACACAAAAGGGTCAGGGGAGTGAAATAGTTTCGCACCCAGTTCATTCTGTGAAATGATTTCGTCCTGAGGTCAAAATTGTCAAATTTGCCATAATGCCGCCTTTCTGCTGTAAGTGACCTGACATATCACATATAAGTAGTACCACTTGTCATATATAAGTACCATGACTTATCACATATGTGCTTGCAATAGATAAGCAACAACGTATGTGTTTTTTTTCACTTAACAATCCCCCATTGCAGCAAAAATAACCTCTATTTGGGAACCTAATAACCTCCTACTCGTGTCATCTCCCTCATTGCAAACACGACGAGCAGGGCTCACCAGATGCTCACGAGGCTGCTTCTTGTTGATTCCATTGTACTCTGAGTCGTAATGATATTTCGGTAGCCCATAATCAAGTTCCTACCAAAATGAGGATTTTCTGACATCATTCACTAATGTAAGGATGAGGTTTTTTAGCGCACGAGAGTGGTGCGAATAACTCATCTAGTTCACCCCATCATCTGGAGACGGACAGATCAAATACTTTAGATGTAGTAATCGAACAAATAGAAGTACTACTTACTAACAATGAAGAATATGCTTTCCTTCCTCAGATGAGATCATACTACAAAGCAACCTTCTGTTTAATTCCGCACTAGGCAAGCACGCTTACAATCGCACGTTGTCATTGTCTAAACATTGTATTTTGCATCATGATTTGTTTTGTTACCATGTACCATCATGCCTTCCCATGACTATTTATTCGATCGAATATAGTATCAGACTGTCATTGCTACTACTACCACTACTCAATTAAACCGGTTGATATTTTTTTTTAAACCGGGCTAGCCCCCTTTTCATTCAACGGAAAAACAACACAGTTCCATAAACTTACGGGGGACAGGAAAGATGGGATAGCGAGTTCAACGCACCGCTAGGGAACCGGCTGCATTTGCCCGATATCGGAGCGAAAACTATAGGATGAAAACCGAGACAACACCATAGCAGACTAGCCCTATTACAAGCCAGGATAACGGTGACAAAGCATCAAGTGGACAAAGTATAAGCAAAAGCCACATGTAGCAAAATGAAACAGGCAGACTGAATAAAGGCAGCAGATGGCGAGCACCAACATGATGTTCCTCAGAATGGCCAGCAGTTCACCTCTCGTTCGCCTTCAATTGGTCTTCTTGACGCGTCACAAATCCTCATCGGGTTCACCGTATGGCTACTACTACTTGAACTGACTTAACCCTCCTTGCTGTCTATTTTTTTAGATAAGTTTGAATTTTAAATGTGGTGCCGTGTTTTACGCACGTACGACGAAAATCAGCTAGCGGATCGTTTCGCGGCCGGGCCTGCCTGGCTGGCTTCTTCCTGCCTTGTGCCGGTTCGAGCGAACCGAAGCACTACCTACTACTATAAAAGAAGCAGCAGATCAGATGGATGGAACAAAAGTACTGTACTCCACTTATCAACAACAAGAATCTGGTTTTCAGGTTTGGCCGCTTCCGCCTGCCTGCCCGCCTCTGAACCCAACTGACAGTGTGCGTGCCCCGCATGCTTTGCATTTGCAGTCGATACGTTTGTGTTAGAAATAAATCCGAGGCATACCGTCGATTGTCCGAGAACCAAGCAATCACATGAGCACGACACCGAGATTTGTTAACGAGGTTCACCGATATGGCTATATCCCTGGGGCCTGACTATGGGCGCTCCTTCCCGTGACACCGTCACAATAATGTCACAATACCGCACCCGGTCGCCCTGGACACCGGCACATGCTGCCGGCTTCCCCTGCGTTCCGGTGCTATTATGTTGGCATAGGTTACATCGTGTGTCTACCCCCGCTATATGAGAGGCCTAGGACAGCTGCTCGCTGGACTGCTACTACTGGTCTACTAGGACTGCCCGATCAAAGACCAGCTGATAATTAACTCAACGGAGATATACTACTACCACCACAAAAGGAGTACGCATATGCATATGCCATCGTCGTCTGGTGCTCGATCTGGTATGACGATCCGACGTACTCGTGTCCGACTCCGACCCGCGCGGCACCGATGAGTAGCCCTGGCCGTGGTCCGGAGCCTGCGCCAGAGGAGCGTACCAAGCCGCAGCGGCGGCGGGCGCGCCAGGCCAGGGTAGCAGGAGGACGACGGCCACACGGGTACGTCGCGCCGTATCTCCCGGCACCGGCGCCGTTCCACCCGCCGCCGAGGCCGCGCAGCTGCTGCCGGACACCGCTACCCATGACGCCGGACCCGCGTACAAGTGCACTGCTGGTGTGGACACTGACGTGTCCTGTCCTGTCCGCAGCTTGCACGGTCACTCCTTGGCTTGGCTGCTGGTTTTTTTGGTATGCGCGTCCCGATTAACACGGACGGACGTACACGGATCGGGTCAGCAGGGCCAGCCTTTGAACGGTGACTGATCCGTGGCCGGTCGACGCCTCGATGGATTTGGTGGCCGTGTCTCGCTCTCGCGGGCTGTAGCTGGCTTGGCGACGGTGCGTGCACGCACATGACATGCGCGTGGTTTTACTGAGATTGGCCATCAGGCGGCCACGTACTGTTACAATGCAGTTGCAGGGCGCAGCTTTTGCAACAGAAGCCTGTAAATGAGATAGATGCAAATGCAAATGAGTTAACTGCACAAAAACCGGAAATTGCTTTTGGAGGCCGAGCTTCATGGAGGCCTCCAAATGCATAATTCCAAATTTATGAAAATTCATATTTTTTTACATCTCAAAATTTTCGGAAAAATAATATACAAAGATAGATGAAGGCATAGTGCACAAGTGTGTACATTTTCAGAACGAAATACATTGAAATGAGGACCGTGCAAAAAAAGACAAATCTATAGTTTTTTAACACATGATACTATTCATCCTCTCAGACCATGAATTTGACTTTTTTATACAGGTCGCATTTCAACGTATTTCATCCTGAAATTTTACACACATACGCCTCACATCCTTGTTTACTTGTACCAATTTTTTCTTTAAATTTTGAATTTTTTTTTTCAAAAAATCGGCTTTCATGGAGGCCGAGAACCAAAACGCCATTCTCCACAAAAACTAGCTATACAACTGTGGCTAGTTTAAGGGATTGGTGCTATTCTTCATTTTTCTTTTCGAGCATCTATATATGTCAGGTATCTGAAATTTTCTTATGCTTCAGTCACATTGAATTTGGTTCATTAGATAATGAATCAATGGATATGAAAGAAAACAAAAGAAAATTATTAGCTCCGTCCCCCACGCCAACCTCTTCTTCCCCACGCCATCGAGAGCACCCGTTCCCTAGCCGCCACCGGTAACAACCGGGGAAAGATGGATGAAGATGAAGAAAGTCATAAGATCAAAAAATTGAAGGGGAAACAAATTGCAGAAGAGGGATCAGAACCCAAGATATGGATGGGGCTGCTTAACATGTCAGAATTATCTAAAACCCTACCTGCTAAAACCCTGGATGAGACATGATCAAGAAACAAGCTTATCTGACAAAAAAAACATAGATCATAGAAACATTTAAAAATGTGCTTAGTGCATCCACACAACATAACTAGGGGATCATCATATACACCAAGTTCTTTAGAACCATGAAGTACACCAACTTTTAACCGACCAACTAGTTACAAACCGTATCTAACCATTATATGTGTGTGAGCAGTCAAAATTTGAGCCTAATTTTCATATAAATTAGTAAAATATTGTTTACGATATTTGTAAGTGGATCTTCATCACGAGGAAAAAAAAGAGGCGACGAGTTGCTGCTACATGGAATGTTGGTTTCCACATTCCGGATAACCAAAAGTTTGCCATCAAATGGCTTGCAATATTTTGGAGATGTATACGCATAAATACAGACAACATATACAGTGAGTACACTGCATGAAACTGAGAGTTTGAGATTCGAACCTTGAGCAGTGTGGGCGTTGGATGGATCAGTTGCGGGTTAATGTCGTCAGTCGTCACCATCTCCACCCGAGCGGAACAAAATTTTGAAAGCAGACCAGCACCGTGATCTTGTCTTGCATCACGATTGGGATTGTTTTTTTATGATCAAAACTTTGTGCAACTCTGAATAATATGTCCTTCGGGAATGCAGTTCAATGTTATCCTCGCAGCCGTGCCCAACTTCTGCCAGCGGGATGCTCTCTTAGTTAAACGGTAGTACTGCCACGTGTCTAGTAGTATCAGGAAAGGCCAAACGCAAAGTACTCATTTAAGCCTTTCTGTTGGCTTACCTTTACCACCAACGATTTTTGTCAGCTAGGAGTACCTCGTAGTTGCCATCGGCTACTTTGTCTAACCTGCAAAATCATTTGTCTTTACCCATGCAGTATCTTCTTCTTCCGATTACAAAAAGATGCCCATAAAAAGGGACATGGAGTACGGGAGTTCGAGCTCACAGGCTCCTGGATGAACAGTAAAATTAAAATTTGAACATGTGTGCAGTTTTCAGGATGTGTTTTTTTTTAACATTGCTCGCTAGATTTCAACACTCCCTCGCATCCCTGCGACCTACGAGGTGACCGCCGTCTGCGGTGGCAGCAGGGCGCTCCCTCCATCTCCTTTTCCCCTTCCCTGCCCCTCAGGCGTTCTTCCTCTCCCTGACCGGCATAGCAAACCAGATCCCGCCCCCTGCATCCCCCCCTGTCCTAGACGTCCGTGGCCTTGCTTGGTGGCGGCACGCCCCTCGGCAGGAGTGGGGGTGGCGCGGGCTGCTGCCCTTGGAGCCTGGTGGTGCGGATCCGCGCATATGGCAGGCGGGCTTAGGTGGGGTCTCGGGTGACGCCGGTTACCGGATCCGCCAGCTTCGGCATGCTACCTCCGATCCGACGGAGTCCGTGGGCATGGCGCTCCTCCTGTTGGTGGCCCATGTGTCTGCTTGTTCGGGACGCCCAACAACTCAAATATAGGGTTGCCTCTGTGCGGGTGAAAGGTGTCGGCTTTGGGTTAGTGGGTGGCGGAGTTGCGCCAGTGCGGCAGCAGGGCGCCCTGTTGCGTGCTTGTGGTCCACTGCCATGTGTGTGGTGGGTGAGGGTTGATCCCCTCGGTTACTGGAGCCACAACTTCGGACGGTGGGCACGGCGACACCATTCCGGCGTGTGTTGCTACGCGGGGTGCTCTCGTGTTGCCTCGGCCGTGTGGGCGGCGAGGTGGCTCATTCCGGGGGTGTCAATCATGCGGGTGTGGTCTTCGCTGCCACCAGGCCTGTTTCGGGCGTTGTGTGCAACTTTCCTTAGCCGACCATGGTTGTTGGGGGTTGAGTCCCAAGCAAAAGAGCTGCCTGACAGTGTCAGTGTCGGTGATAGTGAAACTGTTGTGTGTCGTTTTCCTCCGTAGAGGTGTCATCGTGGGTGACCCATTCACCATGGGCCCTGTGTGAAAACCATTGGTCTAGCTGGTTCTAGACCGGATGACGGCAAAATTGTGGCGTCATGTCCTCCTTGGAGGCTCTGTCTCGCGAGCAAGGGCCTAGGTTGCTTGTTGCTGGGGTGAGTTTCATGAATGGCTGCTTCTTCTCGTCGTGTGTTGGATCCTGCCTCGACGGTGGTGCTCTCATGCGGAGCTAGGTTCGGCGAGGTAGTTGTGCTCGAAGACCTCCCTTTGTTGTCTTGGGCCTTGTCTCCATCCGCGTTCTAGGGTGTTGAACTCTCCATCGCCTGATGATGCGGTGCCTCTCGAGCCGGGTCGAGGAGCTGGGGGCTCCTTCTGGCGATGGAACGGGATGGCGCTGGTCTGTTGGGCGCCCAGGCGATGGCATTGGCATAGCCACCTCTGTCGGTTGATCTCGTTCTCAAGCCGGCTTCATTTGCAGCATCGGTCCTTCGACATGTCTGAGGGCTTCAGTATCTTGAAGAAGCTCTTTCTTTTGCTTTGTGCTTTTGTGTTGTGTTGTGTTGTGTTGTGTTGTCATGTTGGTTGTAAGGGCTTCATTAATTTAAAATCAGACACAAACCTCATTTCTAAAAAAAGTTCCGGATGTAACACATTTTTGAATCTTCAGGATAGGAGGGAGTATTATGTTTGAGGTGATTTTGTACTTTTTTTGCGGGAAAATATCGATCTATTCACCTTCAATCATGGAAGTACAACGAACACTAGAAATACTAAAAGTTACTTTTGATGATGAACTTTTATACATAATAGATTTGGATCTTTTTTCAAAAATATTAATAGGTGGAAGCTCAGAAGAATATATTAATAATTTTTTTCGAGAGTACGCCTATGTGTATCATAGCTTTATAGAAAGCGGAATTTGAACTGTAAGAACATTAACACTCGCTACGAACAACGAGCGTAGCAAGAACACCACACCACACCCGGGCAAGTCCACTGACAGCCATCGATGACCAAACAAAACTACAAGCAAATAGTCTGGCCTAACTGAGAACAACACCGCATCACGACCAATGTCGGGCACCTCCGAAGACCACAACTTCTCCTGGACTTTGCTCGTCGACGCACCATACACCCTTGTATGCCTAGAGGAGGTGGCAAGTGGATGGCAGGACTTGCTCAGAATCGAGGAAGAATATAATATATATTAATAATATGAAGGAAGCCTCTCCTGTGTGGATTTTATTCTCTGTCTTTTTTCTCACATGTTGTGTGGATTTTGTTTGTACTACGGTATGGTAGCGGAGAAATAGATACCGTGGAGAGATGCCTCCAACCCCCGGGCGACAGATTCCGTTACGGCAGCCTCCAAAATCCGGCGAGTCGCCGTCGTCGTCGTCGTCGCCTCGTATCCGTTAGCAACAACAACAGACGGAGCACCCAACCCCACGTCCCCCCTCCTCTTCTCTCCACTCTCCGCTCTCCACGCACGCGCGCACGCACCTCACCTCATCCCCTCTCCCTCTCCCCCCTGCCCCGCCACAGCGGCAGCGTCCGCCCATGCCGCTGCCGCTGCACCCCTGCTGCGCCGCCGGCGCCGCGGCAACGCCCGCCATGGCCACCACCGCCGGCAGCTGCAACGCGTCCTCCACCCCGCCGCCCCGGTACCTCGGCTCCGGCCAGGGCCGGCTCCGCCTCGCTCCGGCAGCCAGCCGGCGTAATAGCCCGCTCCTCCGCTGCTCCGCGTCCGGCGGTGACGGGCCCGACAAGGTTCTTGAGAAGCGCCGGGCCGAGCTCACCGCCCGCATTTCCTCCGGCGAGTTCACCGCCCAGGGCCCCGGGTCAGTCACTTCCCCGGCAAATCCCTTATCCTCTCCGCGCATTTCTTTCTCCTCGTGCAGCTCCGGTGCTGATTGGATCAGGCGCGGTGCTTGAATTGTTCTGTCCAGATGGCTCGCGCCCGTCGCGGCGAGGCTGGCCAAGCTGGGCCCGCCGGGGGAGCTCGCGGCCGGGCTGCTCACCAAGGTAGCGGGCGGCGAGCGCAGGGGCCCGGAGCTGCCGCAGGCGGTCGGGTCGCTGGCGTCCGTCGCCGGGGAGGCCTTCTTCCTGCCGCTCTACGACCTCTTCCTCACCTACGGCGGCGTCTTCCGCCTCAACTTCGGGCCCAAGGTCAGCGAGTCATCCATCGAATTGCCCCCAAAATTGCAGTCCTATTAAACCATGCCATGTTGCTAATGCTCTGCACCTTTCTTTTCATCTTCTTCATCCAGTCTTTCCTCATCGTCTCTGATCCGGATGTAGCTAAGCATATCCTGAGGGACAACTCCAAGGCTTATTCCAAGGTTTGGTTCTGAATTTGGTTCTACTCATTTTCAAACAGTACAGAAATGTTTCAGAAGGCTTCAGAAATCAGTAGAGAATTGTTTCAGAAGGCTTCAGAAATCAGTAGAATGCCTGTTTGATTCAGTCCTTGTTTGATCATGTGGTGGGTGCAGGGTATCCTTGCGGAAATATTGGAGTTTGTGATGGGCACAGGTCTGATCCCGGCTGATGGGGAGGTCTGGCGTGTTCGACGGCGTGCCATTGTACCAGCATTGCATCAGAAGGTTCTTGCTTCCTACTCGCAATCAAATTTTTGTGTGTATTGCTTCCTTTCTAGTGTGGTTTTACACTTTTACTCACTTGAATATTGTGTTCGGCAGTACGTGACAGCGATGATAGGTCTCTTCGGAAATGCTTCAGACCGTCTGTGCCAGAAGCTGGACAAGGCGGCATCCGATGGGGAGGATGTGGAGATGGAATCTCTCTTCTCTCGACTAACGCTGGATGTCATCGGGAAGGCAGTGTTCAATTATGATTTTGATTCATTATCTTACGATAATGGAATAGTTGAGGTTATTGCTCAGATTTTGTCGTATTCCTGTGTACATTATGAAATTTCATTTGCTTATGTTTTCTGTCAACTTTACTTATTCGGTTTGCTGGTTCATCATCAGGCTGTGTATGTAACATTACGGGAAGCGGAAATGCGGAGCACATCTCCTATTCCAACTTGGGAAATACCCATATGGAAAGACATCTCCCCTCGGCAGAGGAAGGTCAATGAAGCTCTCGCACTGATAAATAATATTCTCGATGAACTAATTGCTACTTGCAAGGTAAGCCTTCTCTTATACTTTGACATTAGTAAATAGTAATTATTGTGTTTAGAAAAATCATGACACTGGGACAATTACTGCAGAGGATGGTAGATGAAGAAGATCTGCAGTTTCATGAGGAATACATGAATGAGAAAGATCCTAGTATTCTTCACTTTCTATTGGCATCTGGAGATGATGTATGGGACATCTGCACTGACAAAGTCTTTTAGATATTTTAACCTGCTGATATTCACATTGCTCCATTGTTCAATCCATCTATCTTAGGTGTCCAGCAAGCAGCTCCGTGATGATCTGATGACAATGCTCATAGCTGGCCATGAGACCTCTGCAGCAGTCTTGACTTGGACATTTTATCTTCTGTCTAAGGTGTGATACTGCCAATAACTGAAAACTCAGTGCTATAGTAGTATAGCAATGTCAAATGATAATGTGTCGTTCATCATTTTCATATTCATCAAGCCATCAATATTGGTACTTATTCTCACTGTGTTATATATTGCTAACTTGCAGTATCCGAATGTAATGTCCAAGCTCCAAGCTGAGGTAGACTCAACTTTTATGCTCAATGTGGGTTTCCATGGAGGTACACTTCTGAATCGTACAAATGCCAATTAACTTTTCTTTGCTCAATTATCCACAGGCTGATGCTGTTCTAGGAGATGGTTTACCAACACTTGATGATGTGAAGAAACTTAAATATACTACTCGAGTTATTAACGAAGTAAGTACCAAAAACTGTTGCCTTGCCACATAATGAGTTTCGTCGTTGAATGATAACATTACATTTATTGCAGTCTTTGAGACTATATCCACAGCCGCCAGTTTTAATTCGCCGCTCCCTCGAGGATGATATGCTAGGGGAGTACCCGATCGGCAAGTAAGCATTTTCCATCAGAATTCAATCTGTTAAGTCACTAAAGAAAAGGCTAGCTTAGTCTCTAGTCAAGTGTAAGGAGTAAGGACCGTTTATTATTTTGTCACAAAACCACCTTGATTAGATACCTTGTCAAGAAAAGGCTAGCTTAGTTCTACTCCTTTTGTCTTATTTGGGCTTTTCCACATCTTTTTCCCTTAATTAGATACCGTGTGAGTAACATTAGGGTGTTCCTGCATTTTCCCAGTCTTGTGCAGACTATTTTACTCAACATGTTCTGTTTTCTGCTTGTCCTTATGCTGTTGCTGGTAGCGAAGTTTGTTTAGTTGTTGCTGTTGGGTATTTGTATGTCTGATACTGTTTATTTATATTTAGCATTTCTATGGGAAGCTAAACTTTTCGTATTTCTGAAAATATATATTGCTCTTCTCTAGGGGAGAAGACATTTTTATATCCATCTGGAACCTTCATCGCTGCCCAAAGCATTGGGACGATGCGGATGTTTTCAATCCAGAAAGGTGGCCTTTGGACGGACCGAATCCAAATGAGACAAACCAAAAATTCAGGTTCCATCCCTATTACTGTAATAAAATGCTTTTTCGTAAACCATGTGTCACTCTAGTTAGTACTCCATCCGTTCCTAAATATAAGTCTTTTTAGAGATTCCAATGCGGACTACATACGGATGTATATAGCTATATTTCTTCTTGTCTTAGAAAATGTATTTGGACAGTAGCATGGAATATAGTTAGTGGATCTTATTGAGGGTGAACATGATGCAGAGATAAATGAGATGAATATTAAAATGCTACTCCAATGAGCAACAGGAAATGACACTTCTGATCAAACAAAGCAGCAATTATTTTTCACCTTAAGATTTTACCAAAAGCAAGAAGCCATCACACTTAAACATCCTCTGTTGCATTTTTTTATGACTGTTGTTCCTTTATGAGTGTCCCAGAAAAGATTCTTCCAGTAGACATTGGATATTATAAAGAGAAATGTATTAGAAATTGTAACTTTTCATAGATTGGATATTGCCTTAATGGGAGATACATTAATGGGGTTATATATATTGTTTAGTGTTACGGGTGATAAATTATAATGCTCAATGGGTACATTCTAAGAGTATGGACTATGTGGTATCTTCAGCTGTGATGAATCTAACAATTTGAAATATTACGGTAGGTTGGTGCAATGGCATATTGGTTGATAAAGAAGTGATGACTGTTGTTCCTTTATGGCATATTGGTGTGATGAATCTAACAAGTATCTACTAACCATTTAGTAGATAAAAGTCGTCTTCTAAACATACCATTGAAACTCGAAATTAGTAATAGATAAATAAATATGCAATACAGTTACGTTCTTGTGTTTTTTAGGCTTTTGCTTCTCTGTGTCGCTATGTTCTGTTACATACATGAGCACCATTATATCGTTGTGATCCTAGTTACCACTGTCAAACTCTTAGAGATCCATTGTGTGATTGTGGTTGCTTTTCCTTCTTAAGAATAGTGGTGGCATCTGCTTGCTACACTGTTTAATTAATGCCTAACAAACCTGCTTTAAATTATAACTCACTTGTGTTCATAAAATCTTGTTGAATTTTCAGTTACTTGCCATTTGGTGGCGGGCCAAGGAAATGTGTAGGCGATATGTTTGCTACTTTTGAGGTAATCCATTTTGATTATTTAGGGTTTCAGCTGATAATATTGAAATAGCTTTTTGCCATTTCATGAATTTTGCTGGTAATTAGTAATTTGATTTAGTCGTATTAAGGCCTTCTTTCTTTCGGCTTCTTGGGATATGAGACTTTTTTTTTTTGTGAAAACAAAGATTTGTTGCTATCCCAGCCTATGCGCTACGAGGATGCACTGCTCACAGTCATTTGTTCCTTGACTATTGGGAGAATCACTGACATTCTGCAATTTCTGTGCAGACTGTGGTGGCAACAGCAATGCTTGTCAAGCGATTTGATTTTCAGATGGCTCCAGGAGCACCTCCGGTATGTTTCCCACCAGCTTTCTGATTCATCATAGCTGATAAAATATATTTATCATAGCTCTATTGTAGGTCGAGATGACAACTGGAGCAACGATTCACACAACTAAGGGACTCAACATGACTGTTACTCGGAGGATAAAGCCACCTGTAATTCCAAACTTAGAGATGAAAATCGTTTCCGATTCAGAAGGAAGCACAAGTTCTACTGCGTCAGTGGCTGTTTCTACTGCTAGTATTGCATCCGGAGAAGGTCAACAAGTAGAGGTGTCGACAAGTCAAGTGTGATTTATCATTTTTGATTCTCAGATTGCAATGAGATACATAATGAGTACGTTCTCATCTCAGTTCTACTTGGAAATTTTAATAGTTATAGTTCCTTCGCATTTGAATTGGTTATATTCTCTGGTATGGGCATTCATTGGCCTTTTCCCTCCTTTCTCTTGCATTGTCCTGCTGTAGTTTTCGTATGGCACACTTCGTTTACCTGAAGTGCTCAAAGATGTTGTATGTCCAATAAATTAAAGGCACTGCTTTTTCTTCAGAAGATGAAGTGCTCATAGGCATATAGTCCTTGTCTGTTGAGTGGCTAAGGCAAAGGAACTTCGTTTGCACTTCTCGTTGTTAATCATGAAGTCATATATTTTATTTAGTAAATTACATCATGCTATACATCTTTGGTGATAAAACTGTTGTACTGCTTCTGGAAACCGTATGCTATACCATCATTGTCTATGAACACGCGTGGCTGCACCTAATTAAATTTCATGATCAATTTAGGCAAGTCCTTTTTTAAAGCATATTGCCTCCATTCTTCTGAAACATTATTATGATTTTTAGTTAATCTTACTGTGGAATGTGGAAGTCATTGCTCATGGAAACATTTTTCATGCGCAGATACCAGATACGGTACATAACAGAGCAGAAGCTTCCGGGCGTGCTTCTTTACAAGGAAAAGCTCTCCTAAAAGTTCCCAGGCTTATTTTTGCGATACAGGCTACTACACTTTTACAGACTATAGATCTGCCTGCTACTCAAAAGTACCGCGGACACACATATTTACAAAATCCACAAGTACCGGGCATGGACTCCTGCATCACTAAAACTTCAGCATGGCCTCCAACGCGCGAAGAACGTCATCGCGGGTAACTATACCTGTTAGCAGTGTTTAGAATATCCTGTTAAGCTTGAAACATACTCCAAACAATAGTCGATGTTAAGGGGATGATACAGATCTACTCCCTCCGTCCCATAATACAAGAGCGTTTTGACACTACATTAGTGTAAAAAACGCTCTTATATTATGGGACGGGGGGAGTAGTATAAAAAACGCTCCTACATTAGTGTAAAAAACACTACATTACTGCCGGTTTTGTCGTGTTTTCTGTTACTCACCTATTACTTGATTGTCCTGGTTTACTATCGGTAATCTGTGGATCTTCTTCCTGAGCATCAGAGCTGCGGCATCTGTTGGCATCACACGATTGCGTACTGTTAAATTAACTGGAAACAAATATGAAAATAAATGATGAGTGGAAACAACAATTACCGGTCACTGTTTTATCGCATGATAGCGTGATTGCTGGAGATGTCATCACATCTGCAATCTTCGTCTTCGACTGTTGCAACAAATAGCAACTAGATTAGCTAACACAAGATGGTGATACTGAGGTAGCAACTTGTATATGTGGGTGGGGTGTGTTTTCTTTTTCTGTCTTTTTCTTCTTCGTCGTCTGCCGGACCCGAAAGGCAGCAAGAGTTGTGTGTAAAACAGATGAAGAGAGAAGGGGGAGGAGCTGAGCTGACCCCATGTGAAGCCCTCACACGATCGCTCTTGACGACGACCCCGATGCATCTGCGAGCGCTGTCGACAACCGGGAGGCCTGACACGAGCTGAAAGTGGCCTTCAACCTCCACCAGCGCCTGCTCCGCTGTGACCATCAGCACGGGCGTCGACATGGCCTCGCGCAGGAGCGGCCCCCGCTGCTGCAACCAGCCAACCAAGTACAAAGTCAAGCAAGGGGTCAAGAAGAAGAAGCATCATCAAGAGAGGAGATGACAGAGAGTACAAGATCAGCAGGAAGAAGAAGCATCAAGAGAGGAGATGGACAGAGACTGCAAGATCAGCAAGAAGAAGCACCTGATCGCCGGCATGGGAAGGTGGTTGTTGTTGCTGCTGCTGCTGGGACTGGAGGTACGCGCGGAGGTCGTCGTAGCTGAGGAGGGAGAAGTTCTCGGGCCACTCCCCGGAGATGATGGCGTCGGGGTTCTCGTCGAGCCCGAGCCGGAGCCCGCTGCCGTCCATGAACGTGGACGCCCGGCACCCAAAGCTCCCGCCACTGGCTCTACCTCTTCTGGCTTCAGTCTTGGCCCCTTTGAACATGGAGCAGCTCTGCAAGGTATTGATGCAGGCCATGGATGCTAGCTGTTCTTCACCGCTTACTGCTTCCTTGTCTTGTGTGGATGTTGTGTAACTGTGTTCTCTTGCAGATCCCAGCAGGGCCTCCATTTATAGGGAGTGAAGCTGGAGGTGCTGGGATCGCTCCATGTCTATTGTCAGTGACCTGAGCTGGATGGGCATGCTTGCATGGGAGGCAAGAGCTCGCTGGCCCACCAGCGGGTGAGTGACTGGTGCTGCTGAGAAGTGAGATCCCACTTTGACTTGACGACCGATGAGTGTGCTGACAGATAAAATATCTAGGAGTATATCTCTGTGTGATCAGTGAGCTTCAGCCAAGGTTGGTAGAATCATGGCAGTGAATTCCTTGGGAGAAAGAGTGGCAGAAGCTGGGTGGTTGATCATGGCGTTTTAAGTTTTAACCCCTGGGCTGGGGTGGTAATTCATGGAGGCTGGGGTGATGGATCTGGATGTGCACCTAACTCTGAATGTGATGACAAGTTGGATCTGGGCGTTTCTTGTCCCCGCCCGGAATCTCTGGTCCTCGGATGTGGATTGACGTGGAGTTTCCCGGCCACGCGGTGCTTCCCCTCGGAACAGTGGCCCGCCGGAGCGGGACCCGGCGGCCGGCGTGGCGGTCGGGGAGTGGCCGGCGGGATTCCCGTGGGCCCGGTCACGTGGCACCGGATAAGGATGGAGGAGTGCCGACCCTTCCCTCCGGTACGGCTGGCGGAGAGCCGGAGGTCGACGTTGCATGCCGTTTTCTTCCGCCAACTCCGGCCAGTGGGTTGGGTTGTCGCCGTGCGTGCTGAGCCTGCTGACCTGTCGGAGCCGGAAGGGACGATGAATGAGCCCACGGTTTCGTGTGAATGAATGAATCTGGGGCGGAAAACAGGCGAGAGAGAGGATCCAGCGCTCCAAAACGGGGCTGGAAGATCATGATGCAGCGCAGCGCAGCGCAGAATCTCCCATCCCAGTCCCAGGGAACGCTGCAGAATCAGCACGAATACTGTGCTAAAAAAAAAGAATCAGCACGAATCTTCAATCATGTTGCACTGGCAAAGTGCCCGTGCAACACATGCACAGCAGAGTTATAAATATCCAACCGCAAAAAAAAAAGACATGTACATAACCACAAGAATGAAAAAACATATACCTTATTTTTGTTATTTATTACTAAAAATAACAACATAAAAAAATTATATTCATATTTATACTTTTATTATTATAAATATTTATTACTAGTACTTTCTTTTTGGTCCTAGGACAACTACCTTAAATATAGAGTTCATAAAAACAAAAAAGTATAGTCACATGATAAAAACTTTATTTTCATTAATAAATATTTATATTTAAAATAAAAAAAATGTTTAGTTATGTATCAGGGAGAATGTTTTGTTACTTAAGGTACCTGGAGCAATGCTGATGTGCAATTAAAAATATTTGTACTTATACGTCCAAAAAATAAAGGAAGATTCTAGCTTGTACATGTTAGAATACACTATATTGCACAATAAAATACAAATATGGTGGTCTAGAATGAGACCGGCGTTTCATAGGACGAGCTCCAGAGAAACTGTTTTACAAAGAAAAAAGGGAATAATATTACTCTCTCCAATCCATATTAATTGATGCAGATTTAGTTCAATTAATATGGATCGGAGGGAGTATTATTTTTCTACAAATACATATATGTGTTATCTAAGTATGTGCAAATCATCAAAATGATACGATTATTTGCAGGATATAGAAAAAGACAAAAATCTAGCCCAAAATACAACAAAGAAAAAGCTCATTTTAATCTATGTACTATTTGTCTTTTTTTTTTGTACATCACATATGAAGATATATGTTTCTTCATGAAATTGTGTACATATATACTACACGTATATGCTTATGTGTATACTTTTCCAAATTTCTTAAGATTTATAAACTGTATTTTCTTTGAAAAATAATACCGGGCACCCTGGAGCCCGGCCATCATATGCACTTTCCACGTCTAGAATAACAAACACTAACATGACACGATAGCAAGTAATAAATATAAATATAGATAATCACATCTTGTTTCTCTGCACAATTAGCAAATAGAACCATTTTTTGCTTCAACACATGAAATATTTGTTGTCATTTCTAAAATCTTAGTATCCCTTCAAGCCATTTGATGGAAAATCAACTATTTGTCATCCTGACATTGCTCCATATTAACATGAACACATTTTTTTCATCGAGGTCAAACAATGAACCTATTTAATGGAAATTCAACTATTTAATTAATTGACATCCATGATGTCACACTGGATGGTGAAACAATCATAATTTAGATTGGTCGATCTCTCATGGGCATCTCTTTTCATGAACTTGTCGTAGCCCGAACATAATACACCTTGAGCTATGGGCTTTGCAGCTTGTGGACTGCGGGCCTTCATGCCCAATACGTGGCGAGTTGGTAACAACCACCCTAGCGCTCTAGGCAGGCCCAGGTCGCACGCCACGGCACGAGTCCCGCGGCGCCGTACATTCTCTGTTTCGGCGGCGTCGGCGCCACACGCACAGACCAGCCGCCGGCGCGAGCCCTGTTTCCGGGGGAAGTGGAGCGTCATTTTCGTGCGGGCAGGTTTGTCGCTCAGCTCGCCCCAAACTCTCTTTCCGGGCTGAAGTAGCATCGGCGGCGACTCCCGGGGAAAGCCCAGGATCGCCCCTCATCCCATCGATCCCAACTGCAAACTCTGAAACTCATGAATGTAATGGTGACTGAGTTGGTCGATTTTCGACAGGCCGACGTGGTTCGGTCCGGACCATGTGCGATACACACAACACCCAGACGGAAAATTCCCGGAAACGAGAGAGCGGATCACAAGATTTGAAGAACAATGATGATGTATCTAAACGACGAAATAGAACCTCATCCAAGTCTCCCAACCATGGAGACTCAAACCTGTGGAGGGGAAGAGCATATTGGTGCAGTTCCACGCCTTGTACTCCCGCGCGATGATTCATCCTCCTCCATGGCCCAATAGATGGCATCCATCGGCATTGCTCTGTCCATCCTGCTGAACTTTCACCCGCTCGGCATTCGTTGCCTTGCAGCTAATGTCGATTCAGATGTGAGTCCACTGCCCGAGGCAGGGGAATTAGTCCCAACCACCTGCTCCATTGCCCTCCCCGCCGTCGTGGGCCTGGGATGGGTCGTTGCGGCGAGCTCTCTCCGATCCGAACCCTCTGGGCTGTGTGCACGTACTACTTTGTTTTGCATCTGATTCAACACAATGCCACTCAACGCGTGCCGCCCGACGAGATCACCGTATCCCAGATGTGCCAAGCCCTCCCCAAGATCCACCGGCTCTCCTTCTAGCGCTCTGTGGGGCTTCTCTTGCTTGCCCATTGCTTGAAAGTGCGCCGCCCATTGTTTGGACGTCGCTTGCCGCCGATGGCCGCTCTACGCCGGTGTAGAATGTCTCTTCTACATGGAATTAATCATGTACTTCCTCCGTCCGGAAATACTTATCGATGAAATGGATGTATCTAGACATATTTTAGTTCTAGATACATCCGATTTTATCTATTTGTGCGACAAGTATTTCTGGACGGAGGGAGTAGATGATTTCAGGCAGGTTTTTGCTTTGTCTTCTATCCTTTTTTTTATCAAAAAATGTATCTAGAACATACTCCGTAGTTATACTAAACAGGAGCCATTACTGAAACGGTGCTTGCAGAATGGTTTGATTCAACAACCTGATAAGTACAAACATGGTGATAAGGACTCCAAATCCGCACGACTGCCTGTTTGCGGATCTGGCGGACGCTGCAGGCTGCAGCCAGAAATGCACGGTATACGCAGCGGGTTGGACTGGATACTATAAGGGTGGTGATATGCAGACCGTGCACAACACTGCACACAAATACCCATAACTACTCAGCTTACTACTCCCTCCATTCCTAAATATAAGTCTTTGTAGAGATTTCACTATAGACCCCATACGGATGTATCTAGATGCATTTAGAGTATAAATTCACTCATTTTGCTCCGTATATGATCCATAGTAAAATCTCTCCAAAAACTTATATTTTAGTACTCATTGTGGCCCCCTTAGCATTGCACGTAGCTCCGTCACTGATGTTGTCTTTTTTAGAAGCTGATGATTTGTTCTCCCTCGGTGGTGTTATGTACTCTCTCCGTCCGGAAAAAGTTGTCCACCGCGTAGTGTACTAGTGTTTTTGCAAAAATGCCCTTGGAGTTTTCAAACTGTCTCAAATAGAACCATGTCTCCATCTTCTTCCTCCGTTGTCCCCGCGCATCGCCTGGGCAGGCGTCGCCCAGCTGATTTCGCCGCCGTTCTCCAGCACGAGCCCACTTGCCCCTCTGATTCCGCCGCCGCCCGCCACCTACGCCTCTGATTCCACCGCCGCCACCCACCTGCACCTGCACGATTCCACGCGTCGCCAAGGATGCCGTCGTACGATTCTTCACCTACGCCGGCCAGGACGTGCGCCGTCCAGGAACTGCTCCGCCGCCGCTGAGGAACCGCGCTGGCGCATTCCCCTCATTCCACGAGCACCTCCGCGCGTCCCCCTCCAGCCACGATCTCCTCCGCGCGTTCCCCTCCTGCCAAGATCCCTTCCGCGCGTCGCCGGAGCCTCCCGCCGTGATCCGGTTGAGGTCGTCCTCCTCGAGCTCTGTGTGATCCTGGGTGTCGATCGCCTGGACCAGGAGTGCGTGCTGCTGCTCACGTCCCAGGCCGCTTCCTCGCGCCCGCGGCCGCCGCTCCTCTCTCTGGCTGCTTCGGCTGGCAGGGCCACGCGGGTCTGCCCAGCGGCGAGACGACCGGGCGCCTGATCGAGCCCCGCCCCTCGCCACCGCTGCCTTTTGCCACCCCATCCCTCGCCGCTGCTGATGCCCGCCTGTGCCGCAAGAGGTAAAGTTCAGTGCTGCTGCCTGTAAAAGTTCAGTGTACACATTTAAATTCAGTGTTGCTGCATGTGCTCCCAACTTTTGATGAACTTGAAGCTCAAATTTAAACTGAAGTTCAAATTCCTGTGTGATCTTCAACTGCAGCAGCCTGTGTGGATCCACAAGACTGCACTTATGTTTGTGTATGTGTGGCTTTGATGAAATGCTTGCTTGCTGAAATTGTAGCAGCAACAACAACTACGGCTCAATGATGAATGAATGATGAACATATTATAGTGGTCAGATTAGTTCAGACATTGCTGCTGAGAAACATGTATAGTGGTTTCAAGTATTGCACTGCTGTTGAATGATGAACAGATTATAGTGGTCACATGTTTAGATTAGTTCAGACATTTCTAGATAACATAACAACGAAACAATCCTGTTTCTTGAACATGCATTTCTGAAAGTTGATAGATATAATCAGCTAGATCAATTGCTATCTTATCTCAATTGCTATCTTATTTCTAAATAATTTCAGTCCACAATCTATCAATTTATTTTGGAAACAATTAATATGATTCCACCAGATTACTCAAGGCTGGAGTATATTTCCAATATTTTCAGTTAGTCTTATGGGTCATCTAAAAAATGTTTCATTGGAACATTCTTGCTGACAGCTACTTGTGGTCAAATTCCAAATTATTGTAAGGAGTTAACTGAATTTGCTGTAAGGAGTTAACTGAATTTAGTTTCAATAAAGTCAAATTAGCTGAATTTTCAGTGAATTTAACAACACGAATTTTCAGATGCTCTTTGACTGAAACCATATCACATTGGCATTCTCTCTGACTAGGAGCAGAGGGAGGAGAGCCGGGAGAAGACTAACAGCAGATCAACAGAGCAACAGTGGTAGGTTCAAAATAAATTACCTTAGTCAAATTTGTCCCCCGAGGCAATCTGATTCCCCTTCCACTATCCAAATAGACTCCTTTGCACTAGCTATTATCTCCATTAGTCTCTGCATTGATCATAGAAGAATCTGAAAAAATAAGGGGCCCTTCTAAACAAAATTTTACACTGAAAATAGAACATTTACACTGAAAAATAGGACCCCAAGAAACTGTATTCAGTGATCTTGTACTCTTAAAATAGAACATTTACACTGAAGCTTCAAACAAAATTTCAAACATTTACACTGAACTTTTACCATGTGTAGAATTTCAACCACAAGACTGTGATTCTCACCAATATCCAGGACTAGCCACTGCAATTATGTCTTCAGAGAAATTCAGTTAAAATGACGGCACTTTTCAGTTTTCAGTTTTGACAACAGTATAACATCTTGTTAGTTTTGACAGTGTGTGTAGTTGCTATGGAGCAAACTACACACATTTAAGATCAGCGGATAGCAGAAACAGAGGGCCGAAGACCAAACCTTGAACTACAGAATCTTCTAACGGAACTTTAGATGTTCTACAGGTCATGTACGACTCCCAAGTTCTAACAAAAAAATTCAGACAACTCCCAGGAGTACATGACCTGAATTTAAATGATCACACTATAGATGTGGCTCAAACTATAGAGAGAAAAGCATTTTCCTGCAATCTTTAGCATGAGTATTTCAGAATTGCTAGTGAAATGTCAAACTAGCATTTGGAGATCAAAATGTCCTAGCTCCAAACATGGAAATGTAGAAAAAGCTAAAGGTAATGCCCTAATGTTCTGAACCTCATTGTTGAATGTCTTGTCAGGCAGCATCTGTGCGTTTTCCTGAAGTTTCTTCACCGCAATCACTCTGCCATCATCTGGCACGACACCCTGTATTATTAATCCCACAGATACAAAGATGTGAGTACTCCAAATGGACATTGGTGGAAAGGTTAGAAGATGTTAAAGTAAAATAACCAAACCTTATAAACGTTTCCGAATGGACCTCCACCAATCTTCCGCTCCGCGGAGAAATCATTTGTAATTTTATGGTCTGCTGCTTGCCCCTGATGTGCCAGTCAGCAATGCAGCATTGAGCCTTCACTCCAATACATGAAAAATTACTGTCAATTTTCAGCAATGCAGCATAAAAGATAAAAAAAATCAGACTTTCCAGCAGTAAAAGATCAAAATTACTGAAATTTGACTTCAGTAGTTACTGGTTTCTTATTGACATTGACCAAGATTACTGAATTTGTTTTCAGTTTTCACAGTTTTGACATTGACCAAGATTACTAAAGAAAATATCAGTCCAAATCTGTCTACTGTCTTCAACATTGACCAAGATTACACAAAAGCTCAGACAGTAGCTAAATTTTCCCTACTCTGGTGCACCATAATTTTCCATATTCATTGAGCAAAATTCAGTCCAAATCTCTCTACTGTCTTCAACATTTGCTAATTGTCTACTGTCTTCAACATCTATCAGTACAAATGAACTTCAGTTCAGAACTATAGCATGAACTTGAGTTTACTCTGGATCTGAAGCTCCGGCAAGCTCTGGACTTGAGCACGTGGAGTTGTGGACGCCTTGAGCGCGTAGTGCTCCGGCGAGCTCGGCGGTGAGCTCCTCCACCTTGACCACCCGTGCTTCCCAGTGCTTGGGTCGACGATGTCCATGGAGGGGGCGGGCTTCATGGTTGACGGCGAGCAGGTGGTCGGACGAGGGGGCCAGCAGGGGTCGCCGGAGTCCAGATCGTCGGGTAGTTGGCAGGTGCCGATGGGGAGGGAGGAGCGGAGACGGGAAGGCGGGAGCGGGGAAGCGCCACGGCGAGGAGAAGAGACCGAGTCGACAAGGCGGCAGACGGAGGAGGGGGCACTCGAGGAGGAGGCTGACGGAGGAGGTAGACATGGACGGCGGCCGCCATGGCCAGGGGTCCTCGGGGATGGACGCCTCGCTAGGCCGCCGCGCAAAAATCCAACCTTCAGCTTCAAACGAGGCATGGGGGAAGAAGGTCGCACCGGCGTGGGAGGAGGTGGGAAGGGAGGGGCAAGGCGACGTGGGCGAGCAAGCAGTGAAAGAATGGGGTAGCGAGGGACAGAGATCAGGTGACATGCACCTCTTTGCATGTCACCGTGTGCCCCGAATTCAAATTTAAACATTGCAAAAAAAAATCTGAAAAAAATCATGTATGTTCACAGCACATATTAAGATAGCCCCTAAAAAATTCAGATCAAAATTTGAAACATACATCGAGAAGCAAAAAAGAGAAACTCAGATGTGAATAGTATACAGAGAACCATTCGCAACTATTCATGACAGATTTCTCTTTTTTGCTTCTTGATGTATGTTTCGAATTTTGATCTGAATTTTTTAGGGATTATCTTAATATGTGCTGTGAACATGCATGATTTTTTTCAGATTTTTTCGTAATGTTTAAATTTGAATTCGGGCCGCAAGGCACACGGTGACGTGCAAAGGTGCATGTCACCTGATCTCTGTTCGGTAGCGAGGGGAAGAATGGGCGGGGTGGAGTGCGGATTGTGTCGGGGGAAGCTGGGGGTGTTTTCTGCAAAATGTACACGGTGACAATTTTAGAATATGTAAATTATATTCTGCATGGTCCCCTTAGCATTGCACGTAGCTCCGCCACTGATATTGTCTTTTTTACAAGCTGATGATTTGTTCTCCCTCGGTGGTGTTATGTACATACCATTGGATACAGATTACATTCAGGCAAAGTGCACCAGCGATTTTTTTGCATCTCTTAATTTCTAGTTGCTACACTAGTAGTTTAGTTTGGTGGTTAACAGGCATTTAACCATTCGCCACACTAAATTTTTGCTTTACTTTTCTGGGAGTCACGAATTAGATATCTGAAGCCTATATATGTCTCATCCTTTTGCATTCTTTCATTAATCTATAGAAATGCCTAAACTATCTGATGATAAACAATTTGTGCTAGATAGAGAAACAAACAACTATCATGGCGATGGCTCCTCTTCCTACAATGGATGATTTGATGTTCCCCCTTTCTCTGAGCTGCATATATGCATTGTTACAACATGACCATGATTTTTGACCTGTTTACGTTTACGACCGCAAAGTCAATCTTGTGTTCATGTTTTCCTAATTGTGCCAAGTAGGCGTGATTCCGAGGTCGTGTTGGGAACCAACTAGCTTCTCCGTGTGATTTTCTCGTGGGCCTCTTGATTTTCTTTTAAAAAAAAAGGAGGATCACCCCTGGCCTCTTGATTTTCTGATGTACTAATCCCCCCCTGCATCAATCTATGGATTATGGTTTTTTTAACATCAGTACAGACACAAGCGCTCATATACACGCGTATACACTCACCCCTATGAACGCACATACGCACACCCTACCCCTATGAGCACCTCCGAAACACCGAGCCGGCATATCATGTTGAAATTTACGAAGTCATCATAGTCACCTCGTCGTCGACGAAAACGTCTCCTCCCACTGAATACGCATCGCCGAAAATCCTGAAATAAATCCAGGAATAAATGCGAGCACCAGGATTTGAACCCTGATGGGCTGGGGATACCACAGTCCCTCTAATCATCCAACCACAAGTTGTTCGCATCATGGACTATGGTTGAAGTGTTTATATGCATCTCCCTTGCCACTGTACTGAAATTTGAGATCTACATGTTTTTTCCACTTCTAGCTACAATTCCATCACCTATCCTTGAACACGCTGCATCAATTGAAGCAGAACAGGTCGCTCAGTTGATCCTGGCCGTGAAACTAAACATGACATGGTATTCTCAATGCAATTGCCAAACTGCACTCTAAGAACATGACTTATAGGGCTTGCATTCTCCATTTTCAGCACTTGCACATGCATCCATCTCCTCCTCAACGACCACCAAAAGGGCCTCCAGCCGCTGCCGCCATCACGCCGTTGGAGCTACAGTTGCTCGCGTAGGGCGCGGGCAGTGAGCTGCGGTGGCTCGCGGAGGCATCAGGGAGGTGAGGGAGATCTGAGCCGGCGCGTGCTGACTGCTGACATGAACGAGTACCGACGACAAGCTGTGGGGGCTCGCGCAGGCATCAGCGAGGCGACGGTGAGCTACGGTTGCTCGCACAGGCGTGGGAGAGCTAGGGCGACGAGTTTCCATGCTCACACATGCATCAGTGAGCTACGGTGGCGACAAGGACGAGCACTTCAGAGCAATCCTACCCAACCATTCCACATGCATCAGATAAGGTTGAGTGTCGCCGTCGGTCCGCCTCGTCTTCGGTGGCCTTAGGGCATGGCGGCGAGGTGGATCTCGGCCCTTGCCAGTGGGAGGGCTCTCTTTTCAGTTGTTTCTTCGCGTTTGTTAGGATTTGTGTCCTGCTCGGGAAGACGAGCCGCTGGATCCGGTCGGCAACATCATCCTCAACACCATCTGGTATAGCCGAGCCTACCCTCCAGCGAAGAATGTCGAGATATCGGCGATTAGCACCAGAGGCCTTCTGCGGATCGCTGTCCGATCCTTATATGGTCTTGTTTCCTTTCTCTGCACCCGGTGTGCCGCGACACACCTCACACCTGATGAAGCAATTCGACGACTGCAGGCTGTCGGTGCTGATCTCCGACTCGCTGATCCAAACCTCCTAGTTGATGATGATAAGAATGATGATGATATGGTGGTATCTGCCACTGTCGAACAAGCCTACACTGCTGCGGCTGCAGCAGCTCGACACCCTGAGCCTCATGACCAGGTAGAGCTTCTCAGGCCGTCTAATTCAGTGTCGCGGATGGCCTCCGACCGTCTCAAGGGTGATGCCGTGCTCTCCCATGAGGATGCTGAGCACCTCCCTGAATACTTGATGTATTCCTGCATGTTATCAGAACACCAGCAGCAGCCAGAAACAAAGATCAAGGTTCTAGACCGGTGGGCTCACATAAGGGTGCAACATCGGATTAACAAGTTCTGGGACCAGCATGCTAGGCTCGTCGGAATGGCGAAATCTGCAATGGACTCATACAGCAATGAACTCGGGGTTGGTTCCTTCTCTTTAAGACTTTGCTCTCTCTGCAAAACAATCCATGTTTCCAGTTAACCTTTCTTTTGTCTTACTGATTCAAGGTACCAAGTTACAAGCTTCATGTTATCTGCGGTGCCAATGAGTATGTTGATGGTCCTGTGTGCACAAGGCCTGGCAAAGGCTACTACCGTTGCTCCCACATCAACTTCCTTGCTGCCCAATCTGCTGCTACACCTCCGACGCTCTTCTTTGCTGAATGTGCCAATGATGGCACAGATGTGCGCTTGTGCTGCCCTGTGCGTGTGCTGCCTCCAGGCACTGGTATGTTGCTGTTTTGCCCTTGCTAGTAATGTTCTCCATCAATCAGATATATAGTTCCTTGTCTTGTATCAAGCTGATAAGTCAGGCACCTATTTGCCATGTCCGTCTTTAGAGGTATGTATGCTACGAGTAATGATTCATTCTGCACCAGAGGTGGAAGAATCGTCCTGACAGATTACTGAACACAATGGGTAATTACTGAAGTGAGTTGGTAGAAGTTAAAAATAATAATCAAGAAAATGCCAAAAGGCAAGATGTCTAACCAAAAATAACACCAACTCTGTTTCCACATGCTGGAGCCTCTGGAGATTCAAAACAGAGCAAACCAAATAATGGAATAGCAGACGCTCAGTTCAGCGGCACAGTTCAGTACTAGTAGATAATTATAAAAGGTGAAAACCAAGCTTTAGCACCCGAGCTATTGCCGTGGTCCTTTTTTTGACGGAAGAAAATAATCATGTTCATATTCATACTAGGTGATCCCATTGGGATCTGTATTCTGTAAGACAATGCCAACTGAAAAATCTGAAGTATCCTTTCTTTCTGAAGACGGACTATCACTACTGCATCCTATGTGAACTTTGTTTCTAGAAGAAAGCCATCGTCAAGCACTGTATTATGTACACACCATAGGTATTATAAGTCGTCATCCCTATAAAGTACTGTTATGTGTGACACCACATGTTTTAGCTCATCCTCTGTACAGCATGAGGTTTCCGATTCAGTCACCAAGCAGCATAGGCTTCTTTATAAGATACCACCTTCAGAATACACCTTTAACAAAGTGTTCAATGAACTCTGCAAGTGTAAGTATATTTCAGTCTTATAGGACGACAATATTAGCAGCTCTATCATCATCCAATGAACGCTGCTACCCACCACCCAACCATCTACGCCGCTCACGGCTCACCCCTTGCTCCCTGAGCGCCATGAATTACAAAGATTTTCTGACACGAACAGTGTAGAAAGGCTTCCTGATTTGCTCCCTTATCGATGACTAATTGCTGTGCATGAATGTATAAGTAAATTTCTGTTCACTCTACCATCCAAAACTAACTATAAATAACATGATGTCTCTGTATATTTGCATGGCAGAACAAGTCCGTTGCATGTACTGTGAGTACCATGGGAGTAGGATTGTACACCCAACAAGGGTGAGCTTCCGTGGGCGCAACATCGAGTTTGAGAAGATGCTGTGTGGAGAAGGAGTGTATTCAAAGTCATTCACCAACAATGGGATCATCGCACACAGCCGCGAGGCAAGTGGCTGTGTAGGTGCTGTGGTTGACGACTGCATCTACGACGTCTACCGACGTGACGATACACCTATAAAGGCAGAGGACTTTGTACGTATGTCAGATGCTAATGTGGTGTTTGACTGATTGAAGAGCTCGTGCCATTTGCCAATGCAAGCAGCAAAGGTGAGTTGCATGAATGATAGATGCCAGCCTTTGTATTTGCTAGCTAGCTAGAGAGACAGAGAGAAATTTAACCACCACTTTACTTAGTGCCATGCAAAATGTTTCTTGCAGTTCATCAAGGGATGCCTTGTGTTGTTTTCGTATCAGGGTTCCCGCTTCTTTGCTGAGATATTGGTCCAAGAAAGATGCATGGGTCTTTTGCTGTCATGCAAACTTTATGTTACTCACTGGCTATATACTGATATCATACTGTCAAAAAACGTCTTATATTAAGTTACGGAGGGAGTACATGCTTTATGTTCATCTGCAGTACTATACTATGCAATTTAATTGGAGTGTCGGGTTCATGGAGACGTTGCAAGTTCTTGTCAAGGTAAAGAAACGAAAAACAGAGAAAGTTCATGTCTCAAGTTTGGTATCTAGCTGGTGCGCTCACTTAAGCTCTTGTGAGCCATAAGACCTCTTACCACGGCAAGTCCCTGTGAAATAATTTTGGTAGAGAGAAAAAGTGGCGCGCAACTGTCTTTAGAGAAGAGAAGCACGAGCGGGCGACCCAATCTTTACGGCGTGGGATTGATGAATGAAGGGATAATTGTCGCTCCCTCTTCATGGTGTAGGATCGATGAATGGAGGGACAACTATCGCCCCCTCTTCATGACGTAGGATCGATGAACGGAGGGATAACTAGTTGCAAGTTGCCAAAAAAGAGAGATGGTGGCCCAACGAGGAGGATGCCAACCATAGCATGCAATCCGAGTTCAAGACGTGGAGCACGGGATTGATGCAATCTTTGCAAGGGAAATCACGAACACTAACCCACACAACCACCCTTAAGTTGTGGAGCACAAATTATGAGCAACTCCACATGGAATCTCGAGAATAAGGGTAGCAATAAGTCTCCAATCTCATGATGAGTCTTATGTCTTTGTCTATCTATACCAATATAAAAAGACCCAAAGAGGCAGATTCAATTAATCTCGGCCATCAAACCATGTCAATCCAACGACCTAGATTGCTCCAATGGTGAGCTCTCAACATGTTGAGCGTGCAATTGATAGCATACCAAATATTAACATATATATTAATCTCATAATTAACACGTAATTGATATCCTACCTAATATCAACTGCAGTTAATTTTCTCCCTAATATCAACGTGCATTGCACGTGCTCATTTACTAGTTAATAGAAATACCAAAAGTCCTCTACGAATGGATGCACTAATCTATTTATATTGGGGACACCCTCCAATATGTGTGAAAAGCTAACTAACTTCGAGAACCAACATAGTGTGAAAATCGAACTAGCTTAGGTGTGAAACCAAACCAGCTTAGGGAATTGATGAGGTAACTTCTAGAATTCTCTTGTAAGGTGTAGTTAGCTTATTTCATCATCAAATATTGTTTCGTCGGAGTCGGGACATTATTTTTTTTAGCAGCAAACTTGTTTTCCCCCTAACTCCTAGCTATGTTTATTCGAACTAAAACATTGTTTCTTCATGGGCTGAGATGTTGTGGGCCCTCTTTGACATTGCACCTGATCATATATTTGCTTCGTGTGACTTCTTGTGATTGATCTATTGATGATTGGTGTAGTGTGAATGGTTGTGATATCATCCTCATCATCTCTCTCTTGAAAAGGAGTTGTCCTCAACTCTAAAGGGCCAAGGTATAAGAAAAGATCAAAGACGTTGAAGGTTGGGCTAACACGATAATCTTCTAGAAAATCAATCTTGTAGGCATTGTCATTTATCTTCTCAAGCACCTTGAATAGGCCATCACTGTGAGCGACAACTTGCACTTGCGTTGCTCAGTAAAATGGTCCTTCAATAGATGTATCCATACCAAATTTCCTTGCTCAACAACATCCTCTCCCCTTTGCCTTCTCATGAAGTTGCTTGCCTAAATCAACATTCTTACTTGCAAAGTTGGTTCGTTCTCAAAACAGGAAATGGAAAAAAATCAGCAATAGGTTTTAACCCATAAACAAGCTCAAAAGGGTAAAAATTAGTGGTTGAATTTACCGCCATGTTATATGCAAACTCCACTTGAGGTAGACACTCATCCCAGATCTCCAAATTCTTCTTTAGGACAGCTCTTAGCATCATGGACAATGTTCAATTTACAAATTCGGTTTGTTTATCAATTTGTGGGTGGCACGCCGTGGAAAATAGGTTCCTTCTTCCAAGTTTCCCCACAAAGGTCCCCTAAAGTAGCTCAAGAACTTAGTGTCCCGATTTAAAACAACTAGATAACGTCCATCGCGCTGCTGTGGAATTTTTTAGAAATAAACTTATCAAAAATAAATTAAAATATATGAGAATAGTACTGCACCATAGTCAACCTAGAGGTAAATGGAGGTGGATGCATGTTATATTGTCTTGTGACATTCAAGCTCAATTATTTACTATTGCAAAATAAAAAATAAAAAATTAAAATTAATGACGTGGATGACTTTCATGTGCTTGATGATGTGGAAGGCTTGCAGTGGTGGAAAGTGAAAAATGGAAAGTTGAATGGTTCCATGACGCTTGATGATATGGAGAGCATGCATGTGGTGAAAAGTGAAACGTTGATTGGTTGCAAGCGTTTGCTGATGTGGATGACTTGCATGTACATTTAAATGGGAGGTAACATGTGTGGGGAATATGTGATGAGGTGGATAGTTTGCATGTTAAGATAAATAAAATAGTGAGAACGAACTCCTTAGATATATAAGATGTGTGTGCGGTACTCCATATAGTCACATAACTTCCCTAAAGAATAATTCAACAATGTGTGAAGCATCCTCACTCTTCGACATGGGATAAAATGTGTCATCAATATCTATATACCAATATAAAAAGGCTTAAAGAGGCAGATCCAACTAATCTCGGCCATCAAATCTTGTTAATCTAAGGCAGATCCAACTAATCTCGGCCATCAAATCTTGTTAATCTAATGACTTAGATTACTCCAATAGCGAGCGCTCAACATGTTTAGCATGTAATTAATATCATACCAAATTAATATGAGCGAGAATCACATATAGTTAACATGTAATTAATATCATACCAAATTAATATGAGCGAGAATCACATATAGTTAACATGCAATTAATATCTTCCCTAATATGAGCATGCAATTAATATTCTAATAAATACCAACATGCATTGCAAGTACACATTTACTAGTTTTACTAAAAGATCAACTACCACAAACACGGGGCTAAGAGGGAGTCACTCTCGCTCTTAGTCTGTGATAAGTCAAGAACAAAATCCATAAAAATATACTCGCATAGAACACCTGAGAGTTCAAACGGAACTTAGCTTTGTAAAAAATCCCCGCATTGCCACATGTAGCACTCCATGTCACGCGCCATTCTTGGCCAAAATAAGTGGTCAACCAGCACACTCCCAGTTTTCTTCATCATGCACATTGATTATGATATGAATGCTTGCAAACTTTTATCACCACAAGGTTGAGAGGATTTTAAATATGAAAAATAAAGCCATCAACTCAAATAATCCAAATGAGAGGATTTAAAATATGAAAATAAAGTCATCAATTAGGCGTTCCATGGATTGAATTTGGATGGTTTCCCCCAAATACTAAATGCCCTCGAGAAAAATGGAGAGATTAGAGAGGATCATCATAATACCAGGGTGTAAAGGATGTGTGGCTATGAACTTTGAGAAAGCATGAGACGATTCAATTTGAAATGGAGATACGAGCCAAGGAAGCTCAACTGACATCGTGATCACACGCGGTGGAAGGAATATGCCAAAAGATATAGGAAGTGTGTTGAACAGGGACAAGTGAGCGAGGTCGGCCAGAGATAAAGGATTTTGTTCTTCTGAATTCAGATCGGTTTTGTTGCCAAGTAGGAGAGAGAGGAGCACGATAAGTTAATGCCAACAGGTTTTGTTAGGGTAGGATTATTGTTGTGGTGAAGCTAATATACAACCAGTACAATGATAAGTCGAATGCAGACTTCTCTTTAATAGTAGAGATGAGAGTTGATATCAATGGTGATTCATCAACTATTCCCATATCTTTATTTTGTCTCGCTAAAAAATAACAAGGCAAGTAACAAACTAAGTGGCCATAATAGTGAAGATTTCTTAGAACTAATTTAACAACTTCCTAAAGTATCTAAGTGAAGCACAACAAAGCTAAAAAATCATGACTAGGCGTATCCATCGATGGAGGGTATAAGGCCATACATCAAGCATGATGCATGTTGGCTTAGCTGAAACCTAGATGAGTACAATGCTAGAACTGAGATGTAAAGAGGGCTAATTACATCTATTATCGTAATTTGCCCAATTAAACGATAATATATGTAACATTTATATAAAAATGAGTTACCTTGTCTTTAACACAAATGTGTTCATGTGGTTTTACATGAGAAAGGTCATATATCACTAGTAGAAGAACGACCTTATGTGAGCCCCATTAGTCCCGGTTTGGAAACGGACCGGTACTAATGTGACCATTAGTGCCGGTTCCAACGGCTAGGGGGCGGGCATCATTAGTCCCGGTTCGTGTTGAACCTCTAGTACCGGTTCGTGACACGAACCGGGACTAAAGGGGTGGTGGCAGGCTGGTGTCAGGCTGGGGGCCCACGGGCACATTTAGTCCCGGTTCGTGTCACGAACCGGGACTAGAGGTGCACCTTTAGTCCCGGTTTGTATAACCAACCAGGACTAAAGGCTCCTATATATAATCCCGTCGTCGAGCCCGAGCCCTCTGTTCTTCCCCTTTCCTCTCCTCTCTGTTCTTCCCCTCTTGCTCGAGCTCATCCTCCATTTTTGCAAAAAATTGTCAAGATTTGAAGGCATCCCATCCATCCAAGTGTTCACAAAGGTTAGCAACTTTGTCCTTTCATCTCTCATTGCTAGATTAGCTCTTGCAATGCTCTATAAGTATATTGATTTGTGGGTTTTAGTTTGGGAGTATTTATATGTGGGAGTTTATTTGATTTATATGCAATTTGAGCTCAAATTTACTTCTTAGTTTGCATGTGTAGGTGTGGTTTACTTAGTGCCTTCCCGTCCCCGTCCTAACCACCGTCGATCGCCTGCACCGTCCCGTCGCCGGCACCACCTTGGTGAGACTCTTGTAATTCTTATCCTTCTTATAAAAAGAAAATCATGTTTGTGTGATTTAGATAGTTACTTGTATAATTTTCTTACCTGTACGTTGTTTGTTATACATAGTGGCATGGTTTTGATATTCCTCCCCGTCGGCCCTCGTCCGGTTTATGATTCGGATGTGGTATATTCTCTTTTATAACTATTTGTTGCATTTCGTGTTTATGAAAATTATGCCCATCAAGTTGAAATAGATATTTTTATCTAGGAGGTATGTGAACCAGAAATTGCAACCGACCCTCTTGTCGAGAAGTTAAATTTAGTTGAAAAAGAAAACGAGTATTTGAAGAAAAAATTGAAAATAATTGAAGAAGAGAAGATGAAACTGGAGTTGTATGTTGCCGATGTCGTCGATGATCACAAGATCAAGATGGATGAAATGCGCTTGAAGATTAGAAAGATTAAAAAATATGCCGTTAATCAAGAGGCTTGGTATCACTATGTTGTTGGATCAATTGTTACCTTAGTTGCGATCTTGATCGCATTTGTTGTTGCATTTAAATGCTTTAGCTATAGAGTTTGTATGTTGTTTTATGAGAATAAGTGTGTATGAACTTGTATTGATTTGGTCTTTTCGGTGTTGTGTAATGAAGATGAGCCAGCAATGGATGTACGATGACCGATGCTCTCCCCAGTTCATTAATGGCGTGCATACTTTTCTGCTTGCGGCTGAGGCAAACAAGTGGCCGGATGGTTTTATGTGTTGCCCATGTTCTGTCTGTAAGAATGATCACAATTACTCTAACTCAAGAACCATTCACGTCCACCTGTTTGAGTCCGGTTTCATGTCCGTCTATAACTGTTGGACCAAGCACGGAGAAAGAGGGGTTCTAATGGAAGAGAATGAAGAAGAAGAGGATGACCACAACTATCCTGGCCATGGGTTCCCTGAATACGATGGTACAACAATGGGGGAAGAAGCTGAAGAAGAGGCATCAGATGAGCCCGCTGATGATCTTGGTCGGGCCATTGCCAATGCAAAGAGAAACCGCACACGTGAGAAGGAGAATCTGAAGTTGTAGCACATGTTAGAGGATCACAAGAACTTGTTGTACCCAAATTGCGAAGATGACAAGAAATAGCTGGGCACCACACTAGAATTGCTGCAATGGAAGGCAGAGAATGGTGTATCTGACAAGGGATTTGAAAAGTTGCTGATAATGTTAAAGAAGATGCTTCCAAAGGACAACGAATTGCTCGACAGTACGTACGAAGCAAAGAAGGCTGTCTGCCCTCTAGGATTAGAGGTGCAGAAGATACATGCATGCCCTAATGACTGCATCCTCTACCGCGGTGAGTACGAGGATTTGAAAGCATGCCCGGTATGCGGTGCATTGCGCTATAAGATCAGTCGCGATGACCGTGGTGATGTTGAGGGCGAGCGCCCCAGGAAGAAGATTCCTGCCAAGGTGATGTGGTATGCTCCTATAACACCACGGTTGAAATGTCTGTTCCAAAACAAAGAGCATGCCTAGTTGATGCGATGGCACAAAGAAGACCATAAGAAAGACGGGAAGTTAAGAGTACCCGCTGACGGGTCGCAGTGGAGAAAAATCGAGAGAAATTTGGATGACTTTGCAGATGACGCAAGGAACATATGGTTTGGTTTAAGTGCAGATGGCATTAATCCTTTTGGGGAGCAGAGCAGAAATCATAGCACCTGGCCTGTGACTCTATGTATGTATAACCTTCCTCCTTGGTTGTGCATGAAGCGGAAGTTCATTATGATGCCAGTGCTCATCCAAGGCCCTAAGCAACCCGGCAACGACATTGATGTGTACCTAAGGCCATTAGTTGAAGAACTCTTACAGTTGTGGAATGAAAAAGGTGTACGTGCGTCGGATGAGCACAAACAGGAGGAATTTGACGTACATGCGTTGCTGTTTGTAACCATCAATGATTGGCCTGCTCTCAGTAACCTTTCAGGACAGACAAACAAGGGATACCACACATGCACGCACTGTTTAGATGATATCGACAGTATATATTTGGATAAATGTAAGAAGAATGTGTACCTGGGACATCGTCAATTTCTTCCGAGCAGGCATCCCTGTCGAAAGAAAGGCAAGCATTTCAAAGGTAGGCAGATCACCGGAAGAAGCCTCGCCACCGTACTGGTGATGATGATATGGTCAAGGATTTAAAAGTAATCTTTGGAAAGGGTCCTGGCGGACAATCTGTTCCGAATGACGTTGACGGACGCGCACCCATGTGGAAGAAGAAATCTATATTTTGGGACCCACCCTATTGGAAAGACCTAGAGGTCCGCTCTGCAATCGACGTGATGCACGTGATGAAGAATCTTTGCGTGAACCTGCTAGGCTTCTTGGGCGTGTATGGGAAGACAAAAGATACACTGGAGGCACGGGAGGACCAACAACGTATGCACGAAAAAGACGGCATACATCAGGTTCATGCCAGCTACGCTCTTACCAAAGAAGAGAATGAAATCTTCTTTGAATGCCTGCTCAGTATGAAGGTCCCGTCTAGCTTCTCGTTGAATATAAAGGGAATAATAAATATGGCAGAGAAAAAGTTCCAGAACCTAAAGTCTCATGACTACCACGTGATTATGACGCAACTGCTTCCGGTTGCATTGAGGGGGCTTCTACCGGAAAATGTTCGATTAGCCATTGTGAAGCTATGTGCATTCCTCAATGCATTCTCTCAGAAGGTAATCGATCCAGAAATCATACCAAGGTTAGAGAATGATTTGGTGCAATGTCTTGTCGGTTTCGAGTTGGTGTTCCCACCATCCTTCTTCAATATCATGACGCACGTCCTAGTTCACCTAGTCGAAGAGATTGCCATTCTGGGTCCTGTATTCCTACACAATATGTTCCCCTTTGAGAGGTTCATAGGAGTCTTAAAGAAATATGTTCATAACCGTGCTAGGCCAGAAGGAAGCATCTCCAAGGGCCATGAAAATGAGGAGGTCATTGAGTTTTGTGTTGACTTTATTCCTGACCTTAAGCCGATTGGTGTTCGTGAATCGCGGCATGAGGGCAGACTGGGTGGAAAAGGCACACTAGGACTGAAAGCAATAATATGTATGGACGGGCATTCTTGGGCGCAAGCACACTACACAGTTCTACAAAATTCCTCCTTGGTGGATCCGTATATGAAGGAACACAAGAATATTCTACACTCCAAACACCTGGAGCAGTCTGACGACTGGATTACACGTGAACAAATGGGGACTTTCGCCGGTTGGTTGTAGACACGTGTCATGCATGACGATGCTGTTGAAGATGACCTGCACTTGCTGTCCCAGTTACCATCTTCAAATATATTGACTTTCAAAGGGTACGAGAAAAATGGGAATACATTTTACACGATCGCCCAAGATAAAAAGAGCACCGACCAAAGCAATGGTGCCGCTTTGATGCAGTAAACACCAATAGGCCAAAGGACACATATTATGGCTACATAGAGGAGATATGGGAACTTGACTATGGACGTGGTTTGAATGTCCCTTTGTTTCGGTGCAAATGGGTCAATCTGACAGGAGGCGGGGTAAAGGAAGACCCGCAGTACGAAATGACAATAGTGAATCTCAACAATCTTGCGTACGCAGACGAACCATTCGTCCTAGCCAATGATGTGGTGTAGGTTTTCTATGTGAAGTACATGTCTACCAAGCCGAGAAAAAGAAAAGATAAGGAAGCGAATACATCATACGATGAGCCAAAGCGCCACATAGTTCTTTCAGGGAAAAGAAACATCATGGGAGTGGAGGACAAGACAGACATGTCAGAAGATTATGAAAAGTTTCATGAAATTGCTCCATTCATAGTGAATATTGACCCGAGCATCCAGTTAAATGATGAAGATTGTCCATGGTTACGGCGCAAAGGGACACACGCGGAAAAAGTTTTATACCCAAAGATCCCACTCTGGGATGTGATCGACTTCATTATCATCACTTTCTTCTTTAGTGAGTTTTCGGACTTATATATCTGGCATCCCACTTCGGACAAACCGGACGGAATCTTTGTAATAGTTAGGGTACTTCTGAACTATGAAATTTACTGATTTTTTTGAGCTAAATGACCTTGAAATTGGAAAGCACTACAAATGAACTCTGAAAAGGTTGAAAGTTGGCATGGTATCATCATTTCACCCACATAGCATGTGCAAAAAAGTTGAGAGGGTTACGGCAAAAACTGGATGCACTTCATGTACAAAATGGACAATCTCTTTCGAAGTATCAGGGTTTTGGGCAAAAACTCATCTATTAGAAAGGCATTTCATTTTTTTAAACTTATTTCAACTCCAGACTATTTGTGCGTACAGTATGCACCATTCAAAGTCATGTCATCAATTTTCAACCCTTTCTGACATCATTTGCTATTTTTCATGCATTTACTGATTTTTTTGACCTAAATGACCCTGAAATTGAAAAGCACTACAAATGAACTATGAAAATGTTGAAAGTTGGCATGGTATCATCATTTCACCCACATAGCATGTGCCAAAGAGTTGAGAGGGTTACGGCAAAAACTGGATGCACTTTGTGTATAAAATGGACAATCTGTTTCGAAGTATCAGGGTTTCGGACGAAAACTCATCTGTTACAAAGGCATTTCATTTTTTAACTTATTTCAAATCCATACTTTTGTGTGTTCAGTATGCACCATTCAAAGCCACATCATCAATTTCAACCCTTTCTGACATCATTTGCTATTTTTCATGCATTTATAGATTTTTGAGCTAAATGACCTTGAAACTGAAAAGCACTACAAATGAACTCTGAAAAGGTTGAAAGTTGGCATGGTATCATCATTTCACCCACGTAGCATGTGCAGAAAAGTTGAGAGGGTTACAGCAAAAACTGGATGCACTTCGTATACAAGATGGACAATCTCTTTCGAAGTATCAGGGTTTTGGACGAAAACTCATCTGTTACAAAGGCATTTCATTTTTTAAAAGTATTTCAACTCCAGACTTTTTTTGCATTTAGTATGCACCATTCAAAGCCGCGCCATCAATTTTCAACCCTTTCTGACATCATTTGCTATTTTTCATGCATTTACTGATTTTTTGAGCTAAATGACTCTGAAATTGAAAAGCACTACAGATGAACTCTGAAAAGGTTGAAAGTTGGCATGGTATCATCATTTCACCCACCTAGCATGTGCTAAAAAGTTGAGAGGGTTACAGCAAAAACTGGATGCACTTCGTGTATAAAAGGGACAATCTCTTTCGAAGTATCAGGGTTTCGGACGAAAACTCATCTGTTACAAAGGCATTTCATTTTTTATAAATTACCTAAGAATGACCAAATTGAATATAATGATAAAACACACAAATATTAAACAACGGAAAAAAGAATCACTGAAAAATCTATTTTTAAAATAAAGTTATTCACAAAACTAGTGATTCACACAAATTTAAATAATTCAAATTTAAACTATTCAAATTTGAAAACTACTGGCACTAACAGAAAGTTTATAATTTTTTTGACCTAAAGCAAAAAAGATTCACTAAGAAACTCTAAATAAATAAATAAACAACTCAGAAACAAAAGAAAATAAATAAAGCAGAAAACAAAATAAATAAATTAATTAATTAATTAAAAAAAGCCCGCCTACTGGGCCGCCACGGCCTGCATACGACTAGAAACCCAACTTCTAGTTGGGCCAGGATGCAGGCCCGTGATGTCTACTACGCAACCTTCTTCTTGTAGACGTTGTTGGTCCTCCAAGTGCAGAGGTTTGTAGGACAGTAGCAAATTTCCCTCAAGTGGATGACCTAAGGTTTATCAATCCGTGGGAGGCGTAGGATGAAGATGGTCTCTCTCAAGCAACCCTGCAACCAAATAACAAAGAGTCACTTGTGTCCCCAACACACCCAATACAATGGTAAATTGTATAGGTGCACTAGTTCGACGAAGAGATGGTGATACAAGTGCAATATGGATGGTAGATATAGGTTTTTGTAATCTGAAAATATAAAAACAGCAAGGTAACAAGTGGTAAAAGTGAGCGTAAACGGTATTGCAATGCTAGGAAACAAGGCCTAGGGTTCATACTTTCACTAGTGCAAGTTCTCTCAACAATAATAACATAATTGGATCGTATAACTATCCCTCAACATGCAACAAAGAGTCACTCCAAAGTTACTAATAGCGGAGAACAAACGAAGAGATTATGGTAGGGTACGAAACCACCTCAAAGTTATTCTTTCCGATCAATCCATTGGGCTATTCCTATAAGTGTCACAAACAGCCCTAGAGTTCGTAGTAAAATAACACCTTAAGACACACATCAACCAAAACCCTAATGTCACCTAGATACTCCAATGTCACCTCAAGTATCCGTGGGTATGATTATACGATATGCATCACACAATATCAGATTCATCTATTCAACCAACACATAGAACCTCAAAGAGTGCCCCAAAGTTTCTACTAGAGAGTCAAGACGAAAACGTGTGCCAACCCCTATGCATAGGTTCATGGGCGGAACCCGCAAGTTGATCACCAAAACATACATCAAGTGGATCAATAGAATACCCCATTGTCACCACGGGTATCCCACGCAAGACATACATCAAGTGTTCTCAAATCATTAAAAGACTCAATCTGATAAGGTAACTTCAAAGGGGAAACTCAATCCATTACAAGAGAGTAGAGGGGGGAGAAACATCATAAGATCCAACTATAATAGCAAAGCTCGCGATACATCAAGATCGTGCCAAATCAAGAACACGAGAGAGAGAGAGAGATCAAACACATAGCTACTGGTACATACCCTCAGCCCCGAGGGTGAACTACTCCCTCCTCGTCATGGAGAGCGCCGGGATGATGAAGATGGCCACCGGTGAGGGTTTCCCCATCCGGCAGGGTGCCGGAACAGGGTCCCGGTTGGTTTTTGGTGGCTACAGAGGCTTGCGGCGGCGGAACTCCCGATCTATTCTGTTCCCCGAAGGTTTTAGGGTATATCGGTATATATAGGTGAAAGAAGTACGCCAGGGGAGCCACGAGGGGCCCATGAGGGTGGAGGGCGCGCCCAGGGGGGTGGGCGCGCCCCCTGCCTCGTGCCTCCCTCGTTGCTTTCCTGACGTGCACTCCAAGTCTCCCAGGTTGCTTCCCTTTCAAAAATAACTTCTCCAGAAGGTTTCATTCCGTTTCGACTCCGTTTGATATTCCTTTTCTTCGAAACACTGAAACAAGGGAAAAAACAGAAACTGGCACTGGGCTCTGGGTTAATAGGTTAGTCCCAAAAATAATATAAAAGTGTTTAATAAAGCCCATAAAACATCCAAGATGGATAATATAATAGCATGAATACTTCATAAATTATAGATACGTTGGAGACGTATCAGCATCCCCAAGCTTAATTCCTGCTCGTCCTCTAGTAGGTAAATGATAAAAGAAATAATTTATGAAGTGTGAATGCTAGCAGGTGCATAAGTTTGATCAATGATAATTTCAATCACCTTTTCTAGCATCATTATATGTCATAACAGTAGCTCAACTCATAGAACTTTTCGTGATCAAGTAACAAACTATTCACATGTTAAAGTATAGATCATAAACTTTCTTGAAAACTAACAAACTATGTTCTCAGTCATCAAACAATTGCAATTCATCTTATTTTCAGGAAGAGTCTATGTTAGAGCTTTGATTCAGCACTTCACATACTCAACTATCATTTAGTCTTCCATGATTGCTACCACTCAAAGCATATTTTAAGAACAAACAGTATTCATCGAACACAGAGAAAGATAGGGGCTTAATGTTTCGGCTCCCAACCTTTTACCTCAAGGGTAATGTCAAAAATAATAATTCATGATCAAATATATTTGAATGGCCATATATGCTTAGATCTTTCCATCACATGATGCTTGCCAACTAAAGAGTAGGTTGGAATGAGAAGGAATACTACTGACTCTTGCATAAAAGTAAAAGATAGGCCCTTCGCAGAGGGAAGCAGGGATTTGCAGAGGTGCCAGAGCTCGAAGCAAAAACAGAGATGAAAATAATTTTGAGAGGTATGCTTTCATTGTCAACATAACGACCAAGAGTTCCCAATATCTTCCAGACTACATACATTATAGGCGGTTCCCAAACAGAAAGGTAAAGATTTTTACTCCCCCTCCACCAACAATCATCAATCCATGGCTTGCCCGAAACAACGGGTGCCTCCAACTAACATCAATCCTGGGGGAGTTTTGTTTGCAATTATTTTTGATTTGATTTTGATCTTTTGATCATGGGACTGGGCATCCCAGTTACCAGCCATTTTCTCGTGAATGATGAGCGGAGTCCACTCATCGTGCGAATAACCCACCTAGCATGGAAGATACTGCTAGCCCCTAATCGCTACATGAGCGATTCGGTCATACAAAACATATTATTATTTGAAGGTTTAGAGTTTGGCACATGCAAATTTACTTGGAACGGCAGGTAAATACCGCATATAGGTAGATATGGTGGACACCCATGGAAGAAACTTGGTTCAAGCAATTTGGATGCACAAGCAGTATTCCCGCTTAGTACAGATATTTTGGCTAGCACAGGATTCTAAATAGCAAGCACCACATGTTAGAGGATCCATAACAATATAACTTCTATACAAATATACCCAAGCATAACTCATTATGTTGTCTTCCTTGTCCAACTTTAACTAATTTGCTCAGGTGTGAAAATAATTAATGGGGCTCACAATCATAGAAGATATCCAAAATAGTATATTTATATGTGAAATCTCTCTTCCTTCAATATTCTTTCATGAATTGTTCAAGTGACCAATACAATGTTTGCTAACCTTCAATAAATTTACCACCTCTACTTCTTATATGTGAAGGCATTACTCCCCATGGGAAAGGCATATGAAACATATATAATTTCAGATTTATGACATTCAAATCATTCAACCATTTACTCATAGGATATATAAGTGAAGCACACGAGTAAATGACAAACTACACCAAAAAGATATAAGTGAAGATCAATGAGTAGTTAAATAATTATGTAGCTATGTGAAGACTCTCTCTCTCATTTAAGAATTTCAGATCTTGGTATTTTATTCAAACAGGAATCAAAGCTAAAGAAAATAAAATGACGCTCCAAGCAAAACACATATCATGTGGTGAATAAAAATATAGCTCCAAATAAAGTTACCGATGAACGAAGACGAAAGAGGGGATGCCTTCCGGGGCATCCCCAAGCTTAGGCTTTTGGTTGTCCTTGAATATTACCTTGGGGTGCCTTGGGCATCACCAAGCTTAGGCTCTTGCCACTCCTTATTCCATAGTCCATCGAATCTTTATCCAAAACTTTAAAACTTCACAACACAAAACTTAACAGAAAACTCGTAAGCTCCGTTAGCGAAAGAAAACAAAACACCACTTCAAGGTACTGTAATGAACTCATTCTTTATTTATATTGGTGTTAAACCTACTGTATTCCAACTTCTCTATGGTTTATAAACTATTTTACTAGCCATATATTCATCGAAATAAGCAAGCAACACAATGAAAACAGAATCTGTCAAAAACAGAACAGTCTGTAGTAATCTGTATCAAACGTATACTTCTGGAACTCCAAAAATTCTACCAAAATAGGAAGGCCTAGAAAATTTGATTATTGATCTGCTGCAATTGGAATAAGTATTTTATAACGTTCTGGTGATTTTAAACAATTGTTTTCATGAACAGAAAGTTTCTGGAATTTTCAGCAAGATCAAATAACTATCATCCAAGAAGATCCTATAGGTCTTACTTGGCACAAACACTAATTAAAACATAAAACCACATCTAACCAGAGGCTAGATAGATTATTTATTCCTAAACAGAACCAAAAAGCAAAAAAATCTAAAATAAAATTGGGTTGCCTCCCAACAAGCGCTAATGTTTAACGCCCCTAGCTAGGCATGATGATTTCAATGATGCTCACACAAAAGATAAGAATTGAAACATAAAGAGAGCATCATGAAGAATATGACTAGCACATTTAAGTCTAACCCACTTCCTATGCATAGGGATTTTGTGAGCAAACAACTTATGGGAACAATAATCAACTAGCATAGGAAGGCAAAACAAGCATAACTTCAAAACTTTAAGCACATAGAGAGGAAACTTGATAGTATTGCAATTCACACAAGCATATATTCCTCCCTCATAATAATTTTCAGTAGCATCATGAATGAATTCAACAATATAACCAGCACCTAAAGCATTCTTTTCATGATCTACAAGCATAGAAATTTTGCTACTCTCCACATAAGCAAACTTCTTCTCATGAATAGTAGTGGGAACAAACTCAACAAAATAACTATCATGTGAAGCATATTCCAATTGAAAATTAAAATCATGATGACAAGTTTCATGGTTATCATTATTCTTTATAGCATACGTGTCATCACAATAATCATCATAAATAGGAGGCATGCTTTCATCATAATAAATTTGCTCATCAAAGCATGGGGGACAAAAAATATCATCTTCATCAAACATAGCTTCCCCAAGCTTGTGGCTTTGCATATCATTAGCATCATGGGTATTCAAAGAATTCATACTAACAACATTGCAATCATGCTCATCATATAAATATTTAGTGCCAAACATTCTAATGCATTCTTCTTCTAGCACTTGAGCACAATTTTCCTTTCCATCATTTTCACCAAAGATATTAAAAAGATGAAGCGTATGAGATAAACTCAATTCCATTTTTTTGTAGTTTTCTTTTATAAACTAAACTAGTGCTAAAACAAGAAACAAAAAGATTCGATTGCAAGATCTAAAGATATACCTTCAAGCACTAACCTCCCCGGCAACGGCGCCAGAAAAGAGCTTAGTTGACGGGGTGTGAGTGCCGCTTACCTAGCCTCCCTGGCAACGGCGCCAGAAAAGAGCTTGATGTCTACTACGCAACCTTCTTCTTGTAGACGTTGTTGGGCCTCCAACTGTAGAGGTTTGTAGGACAGTAGCAAATTTCCCTCAAGTGGATGACCTAAGGTTTATCAATCCGTGGGAGGCGTAGGATGAAGATGGTCTCTCTCAAGCAACCCTGCAACCAAATAACAAAGAGTCTCTTGTGTCCCCCACACACCCAATACAATGGTAAATTGTATAGGTGCACTAGTTTGGCGAAGAGATGGTGATACAAGTGCAATATGGATGGTAGATATAGGTTTTTGTAATCTGAAAACAGCAAGGTAACAAGTGGTAAAAGTGAGCGTAAACGGTATTGCAATGCTAGGAAACAAGGCCTAGGGTTCATACTTTCACTAGTGCAAGTTCTCTCAACAATAGTAACATAATTGGATCGTATAACTATCCCTCAACATGCAACAAAGAGTCACTCCAAAGTTACTAATAGCGGAGAACAAACGAAGAGATTATGGTAGGGTACGAAACCACCTCAAAGTTATTCTTTCCGATCAATCCATTGGGCTATTCCTATAAGTGTCACAAACAGCCCTAGAGTTCGTAGTAAAATAACACCTTAAGACACACATCAACCAAAACCCTAATGTCACCTAGATACTCCAATGTCACCTCAAGTATCCGTGGGTATGGTTATACGATATGCATCACACAATCTCAGATTCATCTATTCAACCAACACATAGAACCTCAAAGAGTGCCCCAAAGTTTCTACCGGAGAGTCAAGACGAAAACGTGTGCCAACCCCTATGCATAGGTTCATGGGCGGAACCCGCAAGTTGATCACCAAAACATACATCAAGTGGATCAATAGAATACCCCATTGTCACCACGGGTATCCCACGCAAGACATACATCAAGTGTTCTCAAATCATTAAAAGACTCAATCCGATAAGATAACTTCAAAGGGGAAACTCAGTCCATTACAAGAGAGTAGAAGGGGAGAAACATCATAAGATCCAACTATAATAGCAAAGCTCGCGATACATCAAGATCGTGCCAAATCAAGAACACGAGAGAGAGATCAAACACATAGCTACTGGTACATACCCTCAGTCCCGAGGGTGAACTACTCCCTCCTCGTCATGGAGAGCGCCGGGATGATGAAGATGGCCACCAGTGAGGGTTTCCCCCTCCGGTAGGGTGCCGGAACAGGGTCCCGATTGGTTTTTGGTGGCTACAGAGGCTTGCGGCGGCGGAACTCCCGATCTATTATGATCCCCGAAGGTTTTAGGGTATATTGGTATATATATAGGTGAAAGAAGTACGTCAGGGGAGCCATGAGGGGCCCACGAGGGTGGAGGGCGCGCCCAGGGGGGTGGGCGCCCCCCTGCCTCGTGCCTCCCTCGTTGCTTTCCTGACGTGCACTTCAAGTCTCCCGGGTTGCTTTCCTTCTAAAAATAACTTCTCCAGAAGGTTTCATTCCGTTTCGACTTCGTTTGATATTCCTTTTCTTCGAAACACTGAAACAAGGGAAAAACAGAAACTGGCACTGGGCTCTGGGTTAATAGGTTAGTCCCAAAAATAATATAAAAGTGTTTAATAAAGCCCATAAAACATCCAAGATGGATAATATAATAGCATGAATACTTCATAAATTATAGATACGTTGGAGACGTATCAGGCCGCACGGCCCAGTAAGCCCCACATGGCAACACAGGTTCAATAGGCCCACAAAGGCCTGCTTAGAGAGGAGCTCGAAATAGCTACCGCGCCGGGGCTTATAAACCAGTGCGGACACCCTTTGTTGGGCGAGGTGGGACTAAACATCGACGCGCACCTCGCCTGCCAGCACACCACCTTTAGTCGCGGTTGGTGCCTCCAACTGCGACTAAAGACCCACCTTTAGTCGCGGTTGGAGCCACCAACCGCGACTAAAGGTCTGGCTTCCCGCCGCTCTGCCTGGCCAAAACTGTTGGGGAACGCAGTAATTTCAAAAAAAATCCTACGATCACGCAAGATCTATCTAGGAGATGCATAGCAACGAGAGGGGAGAGTGTGTCCACGTACCCTCGTAGACCAAAAGCTGAAGCATTTAGTAACACGGTTGATGTAGTCGAACTTCTTCGCGATCCAACCGATCCAAGTACCGAACATACGGCACCTCCGTGTTCAGCACACGTTCAGCTCGATGACGTCCCTCGTGCTCTTGATCCAGTCGAGGACGAGAGTTCCGTCAGCACGACGGCGTGGCGACGGTGATGATGATGTTACCGACTAAGGGCTTCGCCTAAGCACTACGGCGATATGATCGAGGTGTGTAACTGTGGAGGGGGGCACCGCACACTGTTAAGAGAAACTTTTGTGTTCTAGGGTGCCCCCTGCCTCCGTATATAAAGGAGGGAGGGGGAGGCCGGCCAGCCCTAGGGGGCACGCCCAAGGAGAGGGAGTCCTACTAGGACTACTAGTCCTAGTAGGATTCCTCCACAAGGAAGAGAGGGGGAAGGAAGGAGAGGGAGAGGGAGTAGGAAAGGGGGCGCCGCCCCCTTCCCTTGTCCAATTCGGACTACTAAGGGGGGGGGCACGGCCTGCCCTGGCGGCCCTCCTCTCTCTCCAATAAGGCCCATGGTGGCCCATTAGTTCCCCCGGGGGGTTCCGGTAACCCCTCCGGCACTCCTTTTTACCCGAAACTATCCGGAACACTTCCGGTGTCCGAATAACATGGTCCAATATATCAATCTTTATGTGTCAACCATTTCGAGACTCCTCATCACGTTTGTGATCTCATCCGGGACTCCGAACAAACTTCGGTCATCATAACACATAACTCATAATACAAATCGTCATCGAACGTTAAGCATGCGGACCCTACGGGTTCGAGAACTATGTAGTCATGACCGAGACACATCTCTAGTCAATAACCAATAGCGGAACCTGGATGCTCATATTGGCTCCTACATATTCTACGAAGAACTTTATCGGTCAAACCGCATAACAACATACGTTGTTCGCTTTGTCATCGGCATGTTACTTGCCCGAGATTCGATCGTCGGTATCACATACCCAGTTCAATACCTAGTTCAATATCATCATCAGCAAGTCTCTTTACTCGTTTCGTAATACTTCATCCCGCAACTAACTCATTAGTCACATTGCTTGCAAGGCTTATAGTGATGAGCATTACCGAGAGGGCCCAGAGATACCTCTCCGAAACACGGAGTGACAAATCCTAATCTCGATCTATGCCAACCCAACAAATACCTTCGGAGACACCTGTAGATCATCTTTATAATCACCCATTTACGTTGTGACGTTTGATAGCACACAAAGTGTTCCTCCGGTATTCGGGAGTTGCATAATCTCATAGTCTGAGGAACATGTATAAGTCATGAAGAAAGCAGTAGCAATGAAACTGTAACGATCATAATGCTAAGCTAACGAATGGGTCTTCTCCATCACATCATTCTCCTAATGATGTGACCCCGTTCATCAAATGACAACACATGTCTATGGTTAGGAAACATAACCATCTTTGATAAATGAGCTAGTCAAGTAGAGGCATACTAGGGACACTTATGTCTATGTATTCACACATGTACTAAGTTTCCGGTTAATACAATTCTAGCATGAATAATAAACATTTATCATGAAATAAGGAAATAAATAATAACTTTATTATTGCCTCTAGGGCATATTTCCTTCAAAAACACCCCCTTTAGTCCCGGTTGGTAGCTTCAACCGGGACTAAAGGTCTTTGTATATAAGCGGCCACTTCGAAAATTTCCCCCAAATCATCCATTCTCTCGACGACGCCGAACCAGAGGATGCCGCCAGGCTGCTGTGTCACCTCGCCTCGCCGTCGTCGTCGCCTCGCCTCGCCGTCGCCGTCGCCTCGATCGACCTCGCCGGCCCTCTCCTCCCTCGACCTCGTCGTTGCCTCGCCTCGCCTTCGCCATCGCCTCGACCTCGCCTGCTGTGAGCCCCTCTCCTCCCTCGAATCGAAGCCGCCGCGCCGCCGCCGGTAGTGCACACACACACACACAAATTTTGTTCATCTTTTTTTTCATAGATTGATTTTTTTCACTAGATGTTTGTAGATGGCTTAGTATATGTATATATGTACGAATACTGTCGTGGTTTTGTCATGGCAGATGCCCTTGTGAAAGGACTTAGGTGTGGAGCCATCGCAACGTAGGTTAGATCGAAGGGGTTGAATGGGACAAAAGACACAAAGGATTTACCCAGGTTCGGCCCCTCAAAACGAGGTAAAAGCCTAAGTCCTGCTTCTAGTTGTATTGCTTGAGTTTCGATTACAAGGGAGCGAATACGCTTGACCTATCTCTCGATAAGTCGTTTCTTGAGTTAACCCGCTGTCGGGTCTCGCCTTTATATACATAGGTCGAGGTCCGGCGGCTTACAAGAGTCCGAGCCGGATCATACAACGTAACCAACTCGGTTTCTAAATCTCCTTGCCTTACCAAGCAAGTCATCATCATGGCGGCTCACACATTTGGGTCTTGAGTCGCCTCCGGGTCTTGGGCCTCCAATAAGCCTGCTCATGAACCGCCTCCTACAGGTGTTGTCTTCTTGGGCTTGCTTGGGCCCTTTGCTATAAGTCGCCAACTGTGTAACCCGGCCCTTGCTGGGCGGGTCACGCCGCGGGGTTATATCCCCAACATTAGGCCCCAGATTGATTTGAACCTGTTCATGTCAATCTTCATCCTTCGGTTGGTGAATTTTTTGAATCTTTTTGTACTTAATCTGATAAACCTTCTTGACCCGCCATGACGAAAGGTGATGCCATATCATTAATCTCAGGAAAAATCATATGACATCACAAAAAATCTTTGCATTAATCAACCATTCCGAGAATCGAGGCGCCTCTGTTGTTAAGATAATGATTATGCCTCCTTGACTCCCGCGCATGCCATTTTACTATTCACCTTTTTCCTTATAAATAGGCTCGGGGGATCCTTGTTCACTTTTTATCCCCGCCTCCTCCTCTTCTTCTTCCTCCTTGCGACGATCGACGCCACCAGAGCTCCGCCGCCGCAACCAACAAGTTCATCTTGGCCGCTGCATCAACCTGATTCGACCAGAAAACTGCGGCGTCCCTTCGTTGTCCGTCAGCATCACCAGGTACGCATCTCCCCCTGCTTCCAGTCTGCATTAGGGTTCCCTAGTTCTTCAGTGTTCATCGGTGTTCGTCGCGCTCGCATTGTAGTTCATCTATCATGTTGCTTAGTTGAATCCAGATGCACCACCGAGACCACGCTTCGATTACTTTAGCATATGCTATCAACCATAGATCCATTCCTTCCATCTGAGATTCACTCCCCAACATAGTAGTTCGTCCTCCGTGTTTTTAGGTTTAGCAATTTCCATCTGTTTTTCGAACTGCCACAGATCAAAAATTATAATCAGGAACTGTGAAACTTGTTTTTTCTGCACTTAGCGATATTTCGCTCAAATTCAGATCTATAGACACTGTATTGATCACTAACGCATAGGCGGCTCAAATGACACCTTTGTAACCCCCCAAATGCCAGCTGGCTTATTCATAAATGTTTAAGCCTCCAGTATCTTCCAATCAGTAATCATGACTTCATAACCTGTTGTTGCTTCGCCAGCTTAACCATGCTTATTTATCTCCATCCCTCATAATAGTCAATTTTGTACGCATAACTAGTATTGAGCAGCGAACTTGTTTATTTAACTATTGGGCGGTTTGCCATCACAATATCAACCTTCCAATTCTTCACTCTCAGGTTTTAGTTGGCAAAAATGACTAAGACTACCACCTCTTGTGATTGGGTCGCTTCCACTGTCACTGAACAGTCTCTGAATGAATATGTTGCCATGGTGTCTTGCCAGCAAAGAACGTCATCCACTAGCGAGTTCCAGGGACCGAAACTAAGCCTCTACCCAATGAAGGCGAAGTCATAATTTTTGCAGGCCACCTCCTCTGTCGTTTCTCACCACCCGACTCAAAGTTCTTTCGAGATGTTCTGCACTTTATCAGCTACACCCTCAAGACATCGGCCCTAATTATGTGTCCAATATTTGCAACTTTCAAGTCTTCTGCGAGGTGTACCTTCACGAAGAGCCCAACGTTGACTTATTTAGAGAATAGTACTATTTGAATCACCAGACCGAGATGACAGGCGGGCCCTGTATCGAACTCGGTGGAATTTCAATCCAGAGACGAAGAGACACCGTCTTTCCTGCCGCAGCGCTTCCCAGTCATCCCAAAGACTGGAATCAAACTTGGTTCTATTGCCGAGACACTTCTCCGGCGGGTGAAAATCCTCTGCCAGGTTTCCGCACCTGCCGGCTCAGCCCGAGACATCCACTCCCTGACCGGATCAGTGCCGCAGAACGAGCCAAGTATGCACCAGCTTTTTCAAAAATAAGGGCTTTATTAGCCAATGGCTTAAATGGAGTCGATCTGGTCCGATGCTGGGTCGCCTGGAGAATCCTTCCTTTGAGCCGCCGCCCCGGCTTAATGTGTGAATACACATGTCATGTAAAAGACCCTCAGAGGTATAATTCAACACGTCTTGAAGACCAAGATATCAATGAAATGAGCAAATCATTACTCGGGGAGAGCCTCAAAAGCTGCAACAAGACGGGTCTAAACCCCTTTTGCACTCTCAACCCTGCTCCTGACGTAAGTATTTCAAGCCATTCTTTACTTTACTTATCATTTTTTCATAAACTGCATCACTTCTCATTGTCATCTGTGTTTTCAGGATGGCTCTTCCTTCTGGAACAAGAAGCTACAGGATAAGAAATCGCAGTATAAAATGGCAAAAAAGGCCAAGACCAAAACCAAGGCTCCGAAAAAGACCAAAGGTAAGAAACCGGATGTAGCAGACTTATTCTCCCTGGACGATGAGTCGGAGGTAGAAGTTGATTCCCTTGGCTTCTTATTTATGCAACTTATTGACGCTGATTCCTCTCAGGATGATGTGGAGACCAGCCAGGCAAATTCCACAGAGGTAAATATCATTTCCTCTGACTCGGAGCGCTTGCCAAGACAGAAACCTCAGCAGGTGATCCGGAAAGTAAGGTTTTCTCACCCTCTTGCTTACTTGGATCCCCACTTTATTTTGAAGAAACAGCAACATGAGGCAAGACACCCAACCCGGAGTGACGGTTCTCAAGACCTGAATCCCGGCTTATCAAATACGCCTGTTCGTCGCAAGCATCAACACAAGGTGGTATATAATCCAGATTCTCTTTATCCCTTAGCCGGCCAAATTTGTCAACCTCTTACTCCTTCCAACTCTAATTACCAGAAGACACCTCCATCATCTGGAGACTCTTCTAAGACTCAGATGCCTGCCTTCAAGGTTGCCCCTGGGTGAGTACTTGTACTTGTTTCATTTGTTGATCAATATGATATGCTCATGTCCTTAAATTTTTCTTTCAGAGGCAAGGCCAAATCCGGCAAGAAACAAAAGTTGGGCGGCTCTTCAAAAGATCCTCAAGTCCCTGAGCCGGAGCAACAAATGCCAGAAATCCCCGATGCCACAGCTCAAGAGTCTGACGATGTTCGCAATCCGCCACCGCAAGTGGATGTTATGGTTCTTGAGCCGGCTCATACTGAGGCCGAACCAGCCAGTAGTCCTGACCGTCGAGAACTAAGCCGTCCAGCCCTGCCAAGCTTGCTGAAGAGGCTCCTTCTCATAAGGTTGCTGAAGACATCATCATTACTGACACAGGCTATACAGAGCCGGGGAATCCTATTGTCTTAGAAAAACACATCACCAAGGAAGAGTTTTTAACCGCCGACAAGGACAAATGGAAACTGGACCTAGAGAGCTATGCTGGCTTCAGCACAAGAGACATCCACGTAGGCTACTTAAGCCGCCTCCATACCAGCCGTGACATGGAGGCCGGTTTAGTGGGCCTTATGAAGGAACGTTTTGAGGTATGTCATTAACCCATTTCTTTATATATTCATATAGCCGCCAAGTCTAGAGGATAGGGAAAAATTGAGTATGCCTCGACTTAATAATAGTCTTCACTTTGTAGCTTCTCAGGGCCAATTTATCCCATTAAGATCCAAATCAGTAGCCCCCAAGGGCCGTCTTAAACTGATAAGTTAAGACGGGACTATAAAATGACTTTCAAAATCCAAACATGTAGCCCCCAAGGGCCGGCCTAAACTGACAATTTGAGCCGGGTCATTCAGAAGTTAAAATGACCTACATTAGCCCCCAAGTGCCAAGTAGAGTACTTGTAGTATGCTTGGGACTTCAATAGACTATCAGCATCCATAATCAATCCTTGTTGTATAATCATCATTGTATCATTGTATTGTAGGCAGAATTGAGTATGCAACAGTCGCAATTGGGCACCTTAAAGAAAAATATCAAAACCCAGCAAGCAGAAACTGCCAAGGCCAAGTCAGAGTTAAAGGCCTCATTGGAAGCAACTGAAAAATTAAAGGCAAATTTTTCCAGTGAGAGAGCCAGCTGGAAGACTGAGAAGGCTGCATTGGTGAAAAGGGCTAAAGATGCCGAGGCTGCACTTAAGCCGGTGACTGAAGAGTTATCCGGCTTAAGGTGACATATTGTTCAAATGACAGTCGCCATCTTTGGTAAGTACAATCTTGTCAATATAACTCTGTAACCCGCTTCACATATCTTATATGTATAAAAAGTCTAACCCGCCAACAACTCTTGTTTCTAACAGGCGCCAGGTGTGCCAGCCTTGGCCAAGACATACTTGTGAAGCTGAAGGCCATTTATTCTTTGACTGAACAACTATACAGTGGCACCCTATGCAGTCTTGTGGCTTTGGGGGCAATAGGAAACCGCCAAGTCAGATCAAGGCTGTGTTGGATCATTTATCAACTGTCCCAGGCCAGATCGATGAACAGAGGCTATCTGTTGCTCGAGCCAGAGCTACCCTTGCACTTGGCCGGGCCAAAGCCTGGCAATCAGAGCTTTACCCGGAGGAGATAGCTACCGGTTGTCCAGAATTTAAAGATGACCAATCCCCTTTTGAAGAGAAGGATTTCAATCACTGTGTTCGGGAAATGCGGCTTGTGGCCTGCAAACTTGTGGAGGAGCTCAACCTGAACAATTATATGGCGGCTTACGATAGCAACAATTAGAAGATTAAGCTGCCGGCTCATAATGTTGTGAGTCTCATCCCTCCTCGTTGTAAGCACATCTTTGCTCCTAAAGTCGATCTTTCTGTTATTCTGAATGATAATGCCACCTTCGAAGCTTTAACCGGCATCGATTGGACCACGGCTGATCTCCAAATGATCGACGAAGAAGAGCCGGAGCGGGATGACCCAGAGTCATCAACTCATCAAGAAGAAAATTGATGACTATCTAGGCGACTCTCAAGCCAAGGCATAAAAACTCCTCACAAAACATTTGGCTCTAAACTTATGGGCTGATAACAGCCTTGTAACAGGCTAGTTTTAAAGCAATGATCTGACATGCCTTCGTGCATGTTATCATTTAACTTGTTGGACCGTCATTGTGATCTTTATGACTCGTATGATACGTGTGCGTATATAGGTCATGCTGGTATTTATATTTCTGTTGAAAATTTTGCATGTCCTGCACAAAATGTCAATAACATTTACCCTGGCGACTCAGTGTCAAAAGCCAGGGCGGGTAACAACCCAAATATCATAGAGTCTTATAGAACAAAGACTAAAATTGTGGTCATGCCAAGCAAAATATATTGGTGTCTTAATCGTGAAAAACCAGGGCGGGTTACCAAACCTCACATATTCGTATAACAATTGAAAACATACCTGTGAAATTGGCTCATACTGTCGGCTTATATCACCATGTCCAGTGAGGGTAACAACCCAACGATTCATAAGCATATGATCTCAATAGCGCAAACCAAAGTACACTAGCGACTTAAAGTCCATAGCCAGGGCGGGTTGCCAAACCCAAAATGCTCAAATATGAGTCATACAATCAGGGCTGCATGACCCGGGTTGTCGAAAAATGCACTTAGGAGAAAAGGAAATCTTTAGGAAGCACAAATCCAAAATACTCAAAAGAAAGATTCAGAAAAAATCTTAAAGAATTGTCTGGCTGGCTCACCAAAGCACGGCCAGACTGGCTAGCAAAGCCATGTGCTTTCATAGGCCGCACAGCCTTCGAGTTAATCCTAGCTCACTGTAAGTCGGCACTCACGTGACAAAAATCGTCGTTTTAACTTTAACGGGTTCATGGTCTTGAAAAAGATTGGCTATTAAGAGTACGGCGGGCACTCAGGATTACCTAGCGGAGTAGCATACATGCAAACAGGCAGGATAACTCAGGATTCGACGTCCATGCCTGGTCAAGAGGGTATGAAAGCTAAACCCGGTAGGTTGGAAGCCCCCAAGTGACCTTATGAACAAATAATAAAGACTCAGATGCTTAGAAATGAAACGACAGAGGCCCTGAATTATTAGGTATGCCAGCTTTATTATATTGATCATAATATATACATTGAGAAAAGTATGTACAATGACAAGAGTCGGTGGCTCAAGTGTAATAAGGCCGAAGATGAGCAATATTCCAGGGCCGACGGGTCTCCTCCTCCGACTTGGGCGAGTCCTTGTGTTCTCGTATATCTATGAGGTAGTATGACCCGTTGTTCAGGTTTTTGCTAACCACGAAAGGTCCTTCCCAAGGTGGGGATAACTTGTGCATATCTGTTTGATCTTGGATTAGCCGGAGCACCAAGTCGCCTTCTTGAAAAGTTCGGGCTTGACTCTGCGGCTATGATAGCGAGCATGTCTTGCTGATATATTGCCGAATGAGCCGCCGCAAGGTCACACTCCTCATCCAACACATCAAGTGCATCTTGACATGCTATCTCATTAGCAGCTTCAACATAAGCCGCCACGCGAGGCGAGTCATGACGGATATCACTTGGAAGAACCGCCTCTGCCCCGTAAACCATGAAGAAAGGCGTATAACCTGTTGACCTGTTGGGGGTGGTATTGATACTCCATAGTACAGAAGGTAACTCCTCAACCCAACAACCCGGTGTTCGCTGCAAAGGAACTAGAAGTCGAGGCTTGATACCTCTCAAGATTTCTTGATTAGCCCTCTCAGCTTGACCATTAGACTGTGGATGAGCCACCGAGGAGACGTCAAGACGAATGTGCTCCTGTTGACAGAATTCTCTCATAGTACCCTTAGACAGATTAGTGCCATTATCGGTTATGATACTTTGAGGGTAACCAAAACGGAAGATCACTTTCTTTATGAACTGAACTGTCGTCGCCGCATCACACTTGTTGACCGGCTCTGCCTCAACCCACTTGGTAAATTATTCGACCGCCACCAAGAGGTGGGTTTTCTTATCCTTAGACCTCTTGAAAGGTCCAACCATATCAAGCCCCCAGACTGCAAACGACCAAGTAATTGGAATCATCCTCAACTCTTGAGCCGGCACATGAACCCGTCGAGAAAATTTCTGACATCCATCACACTTACTAACGAGATCCTCTGCGTCAGCATGAGCCGTCAACCAATAAAACCCATGACGAAAAGCTTTAGCCACGAGAGATTTAAAGCCGACGTGATGACCACAATCAGCTTCATGGATTTCTCTTAAAATCTCACAGCCCTCTTCAGGAGAAACACAATGCTGGAACACGCCCGTGACACTGCATTGGTGTAACTCGCCATTGACAATAGTCATGGACTTAGATCGTCGGGTTAGCTATCTAGCCAAAGTTTCATCCTCAGGTAACTCGCCCCGGGTCAAATAAGCCAAGTAGGGAACTGTCCAATCAAGAATAGCATGAAGAGCCGCCACCAATTGTGCCTCCGGGTCAGGAATAGCAAGGTCCTCTTCTGACAGCAACTTGACTGAAGGATTATGCAATACATCAAGAAAAACATTAGGGGGCACCGGCTTATGTTGAGACCCAAGCCGGCTCAAAGCATCAGCCGCCTCATTCTCCCTTCAATCAAGATGCTCCACCTGATAGCCTTTGAAGTGACCAGCAATATTGTCAACCGCCCGGCGATAGGCCGCCATGAGCGGGTCTTTGGAATCCCAAGTGCCTGAAAATTGCTGAGCCACCAAATCTGAGTCGCCAAAGCACCTGACCTGGCTTAAGTTCATCTCTTTGGCTATCCGAAGGCCATGGAGCAAGGCCTCATATTCAGCCGCATTGTTAGTACAAGGAAACATCAACCTTAAAACATAACAAAATTTGTCACCTCGTGGGGAAGTCAAAATAACTCCCGCTCCAGAGCCCTCTAATTGCCTGGATCCATCGAAGTGAATAGTCCAATATGTGTTATCAGGCTTCTCCTCAGGCGTCTGCAACTCCGTTCAGTCATTAATGAAATATACAAGAGCCTGAGACTTGATGGTCGTCCTTGGCACATACTTTAAGCCATGGGGACCAAGTTCAATGGCCCACTTAGCCACCTGGCCTGTAGCCTCCCTGTTCTGAATAATATCCCCCAAAGGAGCAGAATTGACCACTGTAATAGGGTGGCCAAGAAAATAATGCTTCAATTTATGACTGGCCATGAACACCCCATACACTAGTTTATGCCAATGCGGGTATCGGTGTTTAGACTCAATTAGCACCTCGCTGACATAATAAGTCGGCCTCTGGACTGGGTACTCCTTACCCGTTTCCTTGCGTTCCATCACAATCGCCACACTGGCAGCTCTGTTGTTAGCCGCCACGTATAAAAGCAAGGGTTCTTTCTCACTGGGAGCCGCGAGGACGGGCGGCTCAGCTAGCTGCTTTTTGAGTGCCTCAAACGCCTCATTAGCCGCGCCACTCCAAACAAAACGGTCTGTTTGCTTCATCATCTGGTATAAAGGGATTGCCTTCTCTCCCAGGCGGCTTACGAACCGGCTTAAAGCGGCGATACGACCCGCCAGGCGCTGGACGGCATTTTGACACACACCGGTTTAGCCAATGAAGTAATAGCCTTAATCTTCTCCGGGTTAGCTTCAATACATCTCTTGGAGACCAGAAAACCCAAAAGCTTGCCTGCAGGCACACCAAAAACACACTTGGTCGGGTTAAGCATCATCTTGTAGACTCGGAGATTGTTAAAAGTTTCTTTCAAATCCTCCAACAAAGTCTCGTTCTTCATGGACTTGACAACAATATCATCCACATAAGCATGAACATTGCACCCGATCTGGTCATGAAAATAGTTCTGGACACAACGTTAATAAGTCGCCTGTGCACTCTTGAGCCCAAAAGGCATAGACACATAGCAGAAAGCCCCAAAAGGTGTGATAAAAGTTGTCTTCTCTTGGTCTTTAACTGCCATCTTAATCTGATGATAACCAGAATAAGTGTCTAGGAAACTCAAACGCTCACAACCCACCGTGGCGTCTATGATCTGATCAATACGGGGAAGAGCAAAAGGATCAGCTGGACATGCCTTATTGAGGTCTGTATAATCCACACACATACGCCAAGTGCCATTTTTCTTAAGTACCAGCACCGGGTTAGCCAACCACTCAGGGTGAAAAACTTCAACGATGAACCCGGACGCCAAGAGCCAGGCCACCTCCTCTCCAATGGCCTTACGTCGCTCTTCATTAAAACAGCGAAGGAACTGCTTGACCGGCTTAAACTTAGGATCAATATTAAGAGTGTGCCCAGCGAGTTCTCTCGGTACACCTGACATGTCTGAAGGCTTCCATGCAAAGATGTCTCGATTCTCACGGATGAACTCGATGAGCGCGCTTTCCTATTTCGGATCCATGGCACTGATAGTGAACTGCTGATATGAGTCGCAAGGGATAAAGTTAACTGCTTGGTATCATCCGCCGACTTAAAATTCAACAAAGGGTCTTGCTCTGTGGTGGGCTTCTTCAAAGGGGTCATATCGGCCGGGTCAACATTATCTTTATAAAACTTAAGCTCCTCCGTGGCACAAGCAAACTCAGCATAGGCAACATCACCTTCTTCACATTCCAAAGCGATCTTTCTATTACCATGGACTGTAATGGTGCCCTTACGTCCTGGCATCTTAAGTTGCAGATACACATAACAAGGCCATGCCATAAATTTGGCATAAGCCGGCCGTCCAAACAAAGTGTGGTAAGGGCTCTTGATCTTAACCACTTCAAGCCACAACGTCTCTGCCCTGTAATCATAATCATCACCAAAAGCCACTTCTAAAGCAGTATTACCAACTGGATATGCCGATTTACTGGGTACCACACCATGAAAGACCGTAGAAGATGGCTTAAGATTTTTATCAGTCAAATCCATTCGGCGAAGGGTATCATAATAAAGGATGTTGATGCTGCTTCCACCATCCATGAGGACTTTAGTGAATTTGTAACCCCCAACCTGAGGAGCTACTGATACGCCTCCGTCGTATCTACTTTTCCAAACACGTTTGCCCTTGTTTTGGACTCTAACTTGCATGATTTGAATGGAACTAACCCGGACTGACGCTGTTTTCAGCAGAATTGCAGTGGTGTTATCTTTGTGCAGAAACAAAAGTTCTCAGAATGACCTGAAACTTTACGGAGAATATTTTTTGGAAATAACAAAAAATACTGGCGAAAGAATCAAGACCAGGGGGCCCACACCCTGTCCACGAGGGTGGGAGGCGCGCATGCCCCCTGCCTCGTGGGCCCCCTGGAACTCCACCCACCTCAACTCCAACTCCATATATTCACGTTCGGGGAGAAAAAATCAGAGAGAAGGATTCATCGCGTTTTACGATACGGAGCCGCCGCCAAGCCCTAAACTCTCTCGGGAGGGCTGATCTGGAGTCCGTTCGGGGCTCCGGAGATGGGAATCCGTCACCGTCGTCATCATCAACCATCCTCCATCACCAATTTCATGATGCTCACCACCGTGCGTGAGTAATTCCATCGTAGGCTTGCTGGACGATGATGGGTTGGATGAGATTTATCATGTAATCGAGTTAGTTTTGTTAGGGTTTGATCCCTAGTATCCACTATGTTCTGAGATTGATGTTGCTATGACTTTGCTATGCTTAATGCTTGTCACTAGGGCCCGAGTGCCATGATTTCAGATCTGAACCTATTATGTTTTCATGAATATATGTGAGTTCTTGATCCTATCTTGCAAGTCAATAGTCACCTACTATGTGTTATGATCCGGCAACCCCGAAGTGACAATAATCGGGACCACTCCCGGTGATGACCGTAGTTTGAGGAGTTCATGTATTCACTATGTGTTAATGCTTTGTTCCGGTACTCTATTAAAAGGAGGCCTTAATATCCCTTAGTTTCCAATAGGACCCCGCTGCCACGGGAGGGTAGGACAAAATATGTCATGCAAGTTCTTTTCCATAAGCACGTATGACTATATTCGGAATACATGCCTACATTACATTGATGAATTGGAGCTAGTTCTGTGTCACCCTATGTTATAATTGTTACATGATGAACCGCATCCGACATAATTATCCATCGCCGATCCAATGCCTATGAGCTTTTCACATATTTTCCTTTGCTTAGTTACTTTTCCGTTGCCACTGTTACAATTACTACAAAGCTGCTACTGTTACCTTTGCCACCGTTACCGCTACTTCCATATTACTTTGCTACTAAATACTTTGCTGCAGATATTAAGTAATCCAGGTGTGGTTGAATTGACAACTCAACTGCTAATACTTGAGAATATTATTTGGCTCCCCTTGTGTCGAATCAATAAATTTGGGTTGAATACTCTACCCTCGAAAACTGTTGCGATCCCGTATACTTGTGGGTTATCAAGACTATTTTCTGGCGCCGTTGCCGGGGAGCAAAGCTCTATTCTTTGAGTCACTTGGGATTTATATCTGCTGGTCACTATGAGGAACTTGAAAGACGATAAAACCAAGATTTATCCCTCAACTACGAGGGGAGGTAAGGAACTGCCATCTAGCTCTGCACTTGATTCTCCTTCTGTTTTGAGTAAACTTGCGACACCTAAACCTGCTTCTGCTATTAATTTTGATATGTCGCATGTTATTGATGATGCCACTTCTGCTATGCATGATTCTTATGATGAAACTACTTCTATGCTTGATAATACTGTGCCACTGGGTGAATTTCTTGATGAACAACTTGCTAGGGCTAGAGAGAATGAAATTATTGAAACCGATAATATTGATGAAAGTGATGATGAAGATTCTCCCCCTAGATATGAATTGCCTGATGTGCCTGAGGGTTATGTTATGGATGAAGAAACTGCTAGAGATTTTCTTGCTTGCAATGATAGATCTGATCTTAAGAAATTATTAGCTAAGCTGAAAGAAAAGTCTTTGAATGCTAGAATGAAATATGACCCTGCTTTTGCTACTTCACCAATCTTTGTTACTGATAAGGATTATGATTTCTCTGTCGATCCTGAGATAATTACTTTGGTTGAATCTGATCATTTTTATGGCTATGAATCTGAAACTGTTGTGGCACATCTTACTAAATTAAATGATATAGCCACCCTATTCACTAATGATGAGAAAACTCGCTACTACTATATCCTTAAATTATTTCCATTCTCACTAAAGGGTGATGCTAAAACATGGTTTAATTCTCTTGATCCTGGTTGTCTGCGTAGTCCCCATGATATGATTTATTACTTCTCTGCTAAATATTTCCCTGCTCATAAGAAACAAGCTGCTTTAAGGGAAATATATAATTTTGTGCAAATTGAAGAAGAGAGTCTCCCACAAGCTTGGGGGAGGCTTCTCCAATTACTTAATGCTTTGCCTGATCATCCTCTCAAGAAAAATGAAATACTTGATATCTTTTATAATGGACCAACCAATGCTTCCAGAGACCACCTGGATAGTTGTGTTGGTTGTGTTTTCAGGGAAAGAACAGGCGATCAAGCTGAATTGCTATTGAATAATATGTTGACTAATGAAAATAATTGGACACTTCCTGAACCAACTCCTAAGCCAACTCCGAAGAAAAGGGGTATTCTATTTCTCAGTCCCGAAGATATGCAAGAGGCAAAGAAATCTATGAAAGAAAAAGGTACTAAAGCTGATGATGTTAAGAATTTACCTCCTATTGAAGAAATACATGGTCTTAATTTGCCGTCTGTTGAAGAAATACATGGTCTTGATAACCCGACACAGGTAGTAAAGGTAAATTCTCTCTATAGATTTGATGAAGGTGATATTCCTCGTTATAAGTCTGCTAGCCAATGCTTAGATGAGTTTGGTAATTTTATTGTCAAACAAGAAAACTTCAATGCTTATGTTGGTAGACAATTGCAACACAATGCTTATATGATTGAACACTTGAGTGATTATATGTCTAGAGTTAAAGGTGAACTTAAACTCATTAGTAAACATGCTTCTATGGTTACCACTCAAGTAGAACAAGTTCTTAAAGCTCAAAATGATTTGCTCAATGAATTAAATAATAAGGGAAACGATAATGTTGTTAGAGTTGCGACTAGAACGGGTAAAAGGACTCAGGAACCTTTGTATCCTGAGGGCCACCCTAAGAGAATTGAGCAAGATTCTCAGAGAACTAATGTTGATGCACCTAGTCCTTCTAAGAGGAAGAAAAAGAAAAATGATAGGACTTTGCATGATTCTAGTGAACCTGTTGCTGACACACCTGAGAATCCCAATGATATTTCTATCTCTGATGCTGAAACACAATCTGGTAATGAACATGAACCTAGTGATAATGTTAATGATGATGTTCATGTTGATGCTCAACCTAGCAATAACAATGATGTATAAATTGAACCTGCTGTTGATCTTGATAATCCACAATCAAAGAATCAACGTTATGATAAGAAAGACTTTGTTGCTAGGAAGCACGGTAAAGAAAGAGAACCATGGGTTCAGAAACCCATGCCTTTTCCTCCTAAACCATCCAAGAAAAAGGATGATGAGGATTTTGAGCGCTTTGCTGAAATGATTAGACCTATCTTTTTGCGTATGCGTTTAACTGATATGCTTAAAATGAATCCTTATGCTAAGTATATGAAAGAAATTGTTACAAATAAAAGAAAGATACCGGATGCTGAAATTTCCACCATGCTTGCTAATTATACTTTTAAAGGTGGAATACCAAAGAAACTAGGAGATCCAGGAGTACCAACTATACCATGCTCCATTAAAAGAAACTATGTTAAAACTGCTTTATGTGATCTTGGAGCCGGTGTTAGTGTTATGCCTCTCTCTTTATATCGTAGACTTGAATTGAATAAGTTGACACCTACTGAAATATCTTTGCAAATGGCCGATAAATCAACTGCTATACCCGTCGGTATTTGTGAGGATGTGCCTGTTGTGGTTGCAAACGTTACTATCTTAACGGACTTTGTTATTCTTGATATTCCCGAGGACGATAGTATGTCTATTATCCTTGGTAGACCCTTTTTGAATACTGCAGGGCCTGTTATTGATTGCAACAAAGGCAATGTCACTTTTCATGTTAATGGTAATGAGCATACGGTACACTTTCCGAGGAAACAACCTCAAGTCCACAGTATCAATTCTATTGGAAAAATTCCAACTATCACTATTGGAGGTTTTGAATTTCCTCTTCCTACTGTCAAAAAGAAATATGATATTGTTATTGTTGGGGACGTGCATATCCCCGTTGAGGTAACCTAGTGCTATTCGAAAATTCTCCGGTTTCATGCGATTCAGAATGAGTTTGTTAACAAGACTTGATCAACCTTGTTAGTGGATTCCTTTTGATGAGCATGAGATGGATGAAGTTAGAAAGCACAACTCTCTGTACCCTCCTTTTGCTTTCTGTTATTTAGATTAAATAAAGCAAAAATAGTATTTTCTGTCTGTTTTCTGAATTATCATTGCAATAAAAAAATACCCCAAAAATAAAAGTTCTCCAAATGTCCCGAAAATGAAATATGATTTTTTTTCTAGAATATTTGAGAATATCTGGCACTGAGAACACATCAGGGGGAGCAAGCACCTGGCCACAAGGGTCCAGGGCGCGCCCCCTGCCTCGTGGGCCCCTGGTGGCTCCCCTCCACTTATTCTTGCACCCACACACTCCTTCTTCCTCCCAAAAAAATCACCAACCAGCTCAGGCATGAGTTCTAGCTCATTTTGCTGCGATTTTCGATCTCCTTGCTCAAAGCTCCATTCACAAAACTGCTTTGGGGGATTGTTCTTCGGTATGTGACTCCTCCAATGGTCCAATTAGTTTTTGTTCTAGTGCTTTATTCATTGCAAATTTTTGCTGCTTAGGTAACCCTGTTCTTGAGCTTGCATGTCAAATTTATTTGGTCCCAAGTAGTTTTAATGCATGATATAGTCCCTAGGCACTTGTGGGAGTAGTTGCTATCAATCTTGTTGAGTTTGGTTCACTTTTATTTTGAAGTTACTAAAAATTTTAGAAATTTTTCAGAGGAAGAAATATGTTTAGGAAATTGTACCAAGGTGGTTCCTCAAGGAAGGAAGGACCCAGGCCCGCAATACGCGATGCGGACGATGAACCACCAAGAGAAGCTCAAGTGCGGCCTTGTGAGTGGCCGTCAGAAGATTTCATGGTCAGAGCAGGAATTAAGGAGGAGTTTGATGCATATGTGCATAATGCTGAACTCGAGGGCTTCATGCGAGATAAGTGTCCTCAGTATTATCACCTGACTGACTCCTTTGTGAGAAGGTTTAAATTTACATCTTCACGCAATTCTCACACTGTTTTGTTTGATCTCTATAATAAATCTTATACCATGGACTTAGAAGATTTTAATACTGCTTGTAAACTCCCGCAGTGGGGTAGTGCTAGTGAACCTCGCAAATCTGAGTATAGAGATTTTCTTGCTAGTATCACGGTGAGGGAATCTAGAGAAATTACACAAGCTACCATAGGGAGCATTCATTTTCCTGCTATACATTATTTTGCTCTCTTTATTGGTAGATGCATTAATGGTAAAGATGAAGCATGTCACATGTGTGTTCCAGATCTTAGTGTTCTCAAGAGTGCTGTGTTAGGAGATAAACAATATAACTTGGGAGCCATCATTGCACGTAGGTTGCATAATAATGGTTTGAGTGGAGATTTATTCGGGGGAATATATGCAACTCGTGTAGCTAATTATCTTGAGATACCCATACCTGAAAATTATATGGAGTTGCCTCCCGCTTATCTAGATTATGATGATATGGTTTGTCACCAGTTTGTTGAGAGGAACGAACAGTCCCTCCAGTACCGACTAATCTTTGACAAACATTGCGCTTTCCATATTGCTCTCCCTGCTCCTACTTTCTTTGATTTTCAGACAAAGGGGAGATATGTTATAACCAGGGAGAAGGCAAACGAGTACAAGAGGAGAGCGGAAGCAGCTCGCCTCCAAGCTGCAGCTCATGAAGCAATAGCTGCTGCATCTAAGTACAACCCCAGTTACAACTTCGGATATCCGCCAGGCCAGCCGTGGCCATAGACCAATTTAGGCCAAAAGCCTAAGCTTGGGGGAGTACGTATTTCTCACCGACATTACATTCATGTTCGCACACTCATTCTAGTTGTTGGTGCTCATACTTTTTCATTCTACTATCCATGCTAGTTTATTTTTCCTTTTTCTAGCTTTCTTCTTGTGTGTTTGAAAAACCTTAAGAAAACCAAAAAATTAGTTGTAGCTTTAGCTAGTTTACGTTTCATGCTTGTAGTAGTAGTAATTAAAAGAAAACCCAAAAAGATTTCTCGTTCTTCTTTTTTCTTGTTGGGAGCTTTCCCGTGTAAATAGTTTTATTTCTTTTCTTTTCTTTGGGGATTGATAGGAGAAGACCATGATGAAATTGTTGAAGTGGCTCTTATATGCATTATTGGTGATTTAACCAAGAGCCCATATTGCCTTGTCTTCTCCTATTTATTGAATGCTTGCAGATTCCAGCTTAGTCCAATGCACGTGCACTATTATTATTACACACACCGTTCGGTCGTGCAAGTGAAAGGCAATAATGACGATATAAGATGGACTGATCGAGATAAGAGAAGCTGGTATGAACTCGACCTCTCTTGTTTTTGTAAATATGATTAGTTCATCGTTCCTGATTTAGCCTATTATGAATAAACATGTTTGCAATGACAATTAGAGATTATAGTTGCTTATGCCATGCTTAATTAGCTAGGAGTTTATAATGGTTTACCTTGCGTGCCAACATGCTATTAAAATGGTTGTGATGTGGTATAGTAGGGTGGTATCCTCCTTTTAATGATTCGAGTGGCTTGACTTGGCACATGTTCACGCATGTAGTTGAAACAAAATCAACATAGCCTCCACGATATTTATGTTCATGGTGGATTATATCCTACTCATGCTTGCACTCAATGTTATTAATTTTAATGCATGTTCATGACTGTTGTCGCTCTCTAGTTGGTCGCTTCCCAGTCTTTTGCTAGCCTTCACTTGTACTAAGCGGGAATACTGCTTGTGCATCCAATCCATAAACCCCAAAAGTTATTCCATATGAGTCCACCATACCTTCCTATATGCGGTATTTACCTGCCGTTCAAGTAAATTTGTATGTGCCAAACTCTAAACCTTCAAATGAAATTCTGTTTTGTATGCTCGAATAGCTCATGTATCAACTAGGGATGTCTATATCTTTCATGCTAGGTGGGTTATTCTCAAGATGAGTGGACTCCGCTCATCATTCACGAGAACATGGCTAGTAACCGGGATGCCCAGTCCCATGCTTTAAGCAAATCAAATCGAAATAATTGCAAACAAAACTCCCCCAGGGCTGTTGCTAGTTGGAGGCACTCGTTTTTCGAGCAAGCCATGGATTGATGCTTGTTGGTGGTGGGGGAGTATAAATTTACCATTCTGTTTGGGAACCGCCTATAATGTGTGTAGCATGGAAGATATCAAGATCTCTCGGTTGTTATGTTGACAATGAAAGTATGCCGCTCAAAATATTATTTATCTCTATTTCAAAATCGAGCTCTGGCACCTCTACAAATCCCTGCTTCCCTCTGCGAAGGGCCTATCTATTTACTTTTAAGTTGAGTCATCACCCTCTTATTTAAAAGCACTAGTTAGAGAGCACTGCTGTCATTTGCATCCATTACTATTAATTTATATCGGGTATGACTGTGACTGGATCTCTTTTACCATGAATTACAATGTCTAGTCAGTCCTTGATCTTTAAAGGTGCTCTGCATTTATGTTTTGCGGTCTCAGAAAGGGCTAGCGAGATACCATCTTGTTATATCATATTATGATTGTTTTGAGGAAGTGTTGTCATCCGAGATTTATTATTATTGCTCGCTAGTTGATTATGCCATTGATATGAGTAAACATGAGACCTAAGTGTTATTGTGAATATGGTTAGTCATAATCTTTGCTGAAAACTTGAATGCTGGCTTTACATATTTACAACAACAAGAGCAAACCGAGTTTGTAAAAGTTTTTGTTTACCACTTTCAGTTTATCAACTGAATTGCTTGAGGACAAGCAAAGGTTTAAGCTTGGGGGAGTTGATACGTCTTCGTCGTATCTACTTTTCCAAACACTTTTGCCCTTGTTTTGGACTCTAACTTGCATGATTTGAATGCAACTAACCCGGACTGACGCTGTTTTCAGCAGAATTGCCATGGTGTTATCTTTGTGTAGAAACAAAAGTTCTCGGAATGACCTGAAACTTCACTTAGAATATTTTTGGAAATAATAAAAAATACTGGCGAAAGAATCAAGACCAGGGGGCCCACACCCTGTCCACGAGGGTGGGAGGCGCGCCCCCTGCCTCGTGGGCCCCCTGTAACTCCACCGACCTCAACTCCAACTCCATATATTCACGTTCGGGGAGAAAAAAACAGAGAGAAGGATTCATCGCGTTTTGCGATACGAAGCCGCCGCCAAGCCCTAAACTCTCTCGGGAGGGCTGATCTGGAGTCCGTTCGGGGCTCCGGAGAGGGGAATCCGTCACCGTCGTCATCATCAACCATCCTCCATCACTAATTTCATGATGCTCACCGCCGTGCATGAGTAATTCCATCGTAGGCTTGCTAGACGGTGATGGGTTGGATGAGATTTATCATGTAATCGAGTTAGTTTTGTTAGGGTTTGATCCCTAGTATCCAGTATGTTCTGAGATTGATGTTGCTCTGGCTTTGCTATGCTTAATGCTTGTCACTAGGGCCCGAGTGCCATGATTTCAGATCTGAACCTATTATGTTTTCATGAATATATGTGAGTTCTTGATCCTATCTTGCAAGTCAATAGTCACCTACTATGTGTTATGATCCGGCAACCCCGAAGTGACAATAATCGGGACCACTCCCAGTGATGACCGTAGTTTGAGGAGTTCATGTATTCACTATGTGTTAATGCTTTGTTCCGGTACTCTATTAAAAGGAGGCCTTAATATCCCTTAGTTTCCAAATAGGACCCCGCTGCCACGGGAGGGGAGGACAAAAGATGTCATGCAAGTTCTTTTCCATAAGCATGTATGACTATATTCGGAATACATGCCTACATTACATTGATGAATTGGAGCTAGTTCTGTGTCACCCTATGTTATAACTGTTACATGATGAACCGCATCCGACATAATTATCCATCACCGATCCAATGCCTACGAGCTTTTCACATATTGTCCTTTGCTTAGTTACTTTTCCGTTGCCACTGTTACAATTACTACAAAGCTGCTACTGTTACCTTTGCCACCGTTACCGCTACTTCCATATTACTTTGCTACTAAATACTTTGCTGCAGATATTAAGTTATCCAGGTGTGCTTGAATTAACAACTCAACTGCTAATACTTGAGAATATTCTTTGGCTCCCCTTGTGTCGAATCAATAAATTTGGGTTGAATACTCTACCCTCGAAAACTGTTGCGATCCCCTATACTTGTGGGTTATCAGCTACCACCAAAGCTAGCTGACCTGGATTATCAACCCGGGGCGGGTGATCTTCTCTACTCCATGTGATTGGTTGCTCTGACCAGCGTAGGTATCGTGGTGTCGCCGGCTCAACTGAATTGACCACACGCTTATGAACCTTCTAATCTCTCTTGCAAAGACTTGTGGTGAAAACGTGATACTAGCTGCCGCTAAGCTGCTTCAGATTACTCTGATATCCTGACTGTTGTTGCTGGTTACCCTGACTGGGTTGTTGGTTATAGCTGCCCTGATTGCCCTGTCCTTGATATCCAGAATTTGAGCCGCCGCCCCCAAAGCCGGGCCCGTGTGAGCCGGATCCTGACCCACTAGGCGGGCCATTATTACTGTTATGATTATGATGAAAATGGAATTCTTGTATTCCTTCATAATGAAACAATCTTTCCACAAATGAGTCGCTGGCTTATTAGGAAGACTGTGTTTCGGGCAAGGTTCGTTCAACATCGCCCCAAGGTTAAATCTCGGTCCTCCAAACTGCGGCTTGCCCTTACGAAGCTGATTGTTATGCTGAGCATTGGTGTTAGCCACAAAATTTGACTCGCCATCGGTTTGCTTGCGCTTGCCACCGTTACCCTGGTTATCACCTGTCATGTTTTGCTGCTGACCCTTACCATTACCATTCTTCTTCCCCTTGTTGGACTTTTCATCATCAGATCCTGGGTCCTTGGTGTTGTCTGAGTCAGCATACTTGATGAGAGCCACCATGAGCTCTCCCATGTCATTGCAGTGATGCTTAAGCCGCCCCAGCTTTTGTTTGAGAGGCGTGAAGTGACAATTTTTCCTCCAAAATCAGAACAGCGGAACCGGCCGCAATGCTATCCGATGAGTGGATAATAGCTGAGACCCGGCAAACCCAATGGTCGGCCGACTCATCCTCTCCCTGCACGCAGTTGTCCAAATCAATGATCGACACATGTTGCTTACATGTTCCTTTGAAATTCTGAATAAAACGTGCCTTCAACTCAGCCCATGAATTGTTGGAATTGGCAGGCAGCCCTTTCAACCAGGTTCGTGCTGGTCCATCTAACATCATGGTGAAATACTTGGCACATACAGCATCATTAACATCCAACATCTCCATAGCCAGCTCATAGCACTCAATCCAAGCCTCAGGCGGAAGATCAGCCGTGTAATTAGGCACCTTGCGAGGGCCTTTAAAATCTTTAGGCAGACGCTCATTGCGTAGAGCCAGTACTAGACACGGCACACCAACTGTCCTAGAACTCATCCCGGCCTCCACAGAGGCCGAAGGGTTTAACTGAAATTGCTGATGAGTCCCCAATTGAGCCGCCAATTCCGCCTCACGACAGGCTCTAGCCTGATCTATAAGGGCCTGAGCAGCATTACCGTCACGGGGCGGGTTGTGCCCACGGGGCGGATGATCATTGCGTCGCGGGTTACGACACCGCTCGCTGCTGGAAACCACCAGCGACTCAATGCGCCGGCTCTAACTTCGACTCTGGCGCGGTGTTGAGTGAATTCGCTCACGGCTGTACGAGTAAGCCGCCTATTGAGCCACAGTTGTCTAGAGAAGCTCCACGGTGTTCCGGGTCTCTATCGCAGCTGGAGACTCACCCTCGATTGGGATAGCTACCAATCGTGAGGCTGCGGCAATCATATTATCCAGCGGGTTGGAGTAATGACCAGAAGGTGTTGGTATCCGTTGAGGCGGGGTCAAATCCATACGGGGCGGGTCTGGCATACGAGGTTGGGCCGCCGCTCCGGTCATAGGCGCCTCCTGAGCCCGGGTCACACCGGGCGGGTTACTCGTTCCTGCCCCAGGTGTATTAAAAAGATTCCGCCCCTCAAACTGTGAAGGCAGGCGGCTCTGGTGTCTCCTTCAAGAACAACGTTTGACGCATTCTGATCCAGATTTAAACGGAAAGCCTCCACCCTTATCCATTGTGTTTCGGCCTCTAGCGCGGCTCACTCTGTAGCCATCCTGACATTCTCTGCATCAAGATCTTCTCGGGCCTTTGCCACCTCATCCCGTAGCTTAGCAACCTTTGCATTGTGCTGCACTTGATTCGCCGGAGTTACCTCTGCAGCTAACAGAGTTGCCAAGGCATCCAAGAGATCTGATAAGACTTGAGCCGGCGGCCGCGCAGAGCCGCTTGCCCCTACTGTCGCAGCGGCAGTTGAGCCGGACGTCATTACCGCGACAGTTGAGGAATTCAACATTGGTTGTGTGCCATCCATAAAAATAGCAGCCCTGCTCGGCGGCTCATAGGGATCTGGAATACTGTCACCATCGGAATAGCCCCCAAGCCCGTCATCCTGAAGCTGATAGATTGACTCAGTTTCTCCAGTTGAGGACTCATCGCCTGAATAGATGGTTGTCTCTCCACAAAACACAGATCCTTCCTCAAGATCCACCCCATGAACAAAGCCAACAAAAGCATGTTTCCGGCCGGGTTGAACCCTGGTGGGCCGTGTGCGCCGAGCCGTCTCGATGATGTCGGTGCGGGTGTCCGGCTCAGGCTCTGACTCGCCGATCTTGCCGATGAAGACGTGAATCCCGCCAAAGGGGACCCGGTACCCATACTCGATTGAGTCGGCCTCGGGACCCCAGCCGGCGTCGTCGATGTAGGTCTTGCCGCGGCGACTCTTGGTCATCTGGCCCATGGCGTATCCTTTGATCCCTGAGAAGCTGCCCTTCAAGAACTCGAAACCACCGTGCTCTGGCCCCATGGTGGGCGCAAAACTGTCGTGGTTTCGTCATGGCAGATGCCTTTGTGAAAGGACTTAGGTGTGGAGCCATCGCAACGTAGGTTAGCTCGAAGGGGTTGAACGGAACAAAAGACACAAAGGATTTACCCAGGTTCGGCTCCTCAAAATGAGGTAAAAGCCTATGTCCTGCTTCTAGTTGTATTGCTTGAGTTTCGATTACAAGGGAGCGAATACGCTTGTCCTAGCTCTCGATTAGTCGTTTCTTGAGTTAACCCGCCGCCGGGTCTCACCTTTATATACATAGGTCGAGGTCCGGCGGCTTACAAGAGTCCGAGCTGGATCATACAACGTAACCAGCTCGGTTTCTAAATCTCCTTGTTGTACCAAGCAAGTCATCATCATGGCGGCTCACACCTTTGGGTCTTGAGTCGCCTTCGGGTCTTGGGCCTCCAATAAGCCTGCTCATGAACCGCCTCCTACAGGTCTTGTCTTCTTGGGCTTGCTTGGGCCCTTTGCTATAAGTCGCCAACTGTGTAACCCGACCCTTGTTGGGCGGGTCACACCGCGGGGTTATATCCCCAACAAATACAATGTATGATGTATGTATATAATATATGTATGTATACAATTTGCATAGAAAAAATTTGACCACATGTGTGTATGTATATTTTAATGTTGTATCTTAAAAATATTGATGAAAAACATGTTTTAGATGATTTAGATGATTATTATTTTTACTATATGTATGTATGTTTAAGGTTTTTTCACTAGTTTTTTTAATACAATGTATGTATATATATGTATTGTAGATGAACGGTGGAATTTGCATAGATTTTCCGTTTTTTAGTTTTTTATACTTATAGAAAAAAGTTGCATAGAAAAAAGTTGACCGTGTATTAATAATATTTTAATGTTAATATATATCTTAATGTTGTATTTGCAAAAGTTTGTCATGTATTTGCAAAATCAAGTGAAAAAGAATTACGAAAATCACAATCAAGCATTTAAAAAATGTTAAATTTGCATAGAATTTGTTCTTGACGTCAATGATGCCCGGCCCGCATCCTCGTCATTGACTCGTTCGCGACGACGTCCTGCTTCAGAGGCGCCATGTCCGGGACTGGGCTCCGTCGGGCTGGCACTGGGAGGTGCTACCTTCAGTGGCGCGCATGTTGGTGAGGAACCCGGGTCCCGTCGTCGACCCGGAGCTTCTTTGGTGGCTGGCGCGTGGGCCACATTCGGTGCGGAGCCTGGCGTCCCCCACGAAGGTGGTACGTCACCGTGTCAGGGAGGAGGACGAGCACATCCATCGCTACATGGTTTCGTTGGACGTCAGGTTCTCCAATACTTGGCAGGTTCTTCAGGGATCTCACCCGAGCTATGATCCTGTGATCGTTCCTTCTCTTTGGGTGTCCATCGCGAGTGATGTTAATTAGCTAATGATGTTATATATATGATAATATTCAAGATGTATTAGTGATAATACTCAAGATGTATTCGAGATTATATTCGATAATATTCGAGACGATGTATTCGACATTATATTATTCGATAATATTCGAGACAATGTATTCGAGATTATATTCGACGATGCATATTAATTATCTAGATTATTCGAGATGTATATATTAGTTATATTATTCAAGATGCATATTATCTACTATGATTCAGTTTTTCCTTATTGATTGCATGCATTCTAATTTGAATACTAAATTGTTTTATCTTTCTTCTGGATTAGTTAAATAAAAGCTATGGACAATACCGGCAGAGAAGGAGAAGAGACTCTGTTCGACATCATACGCTCCCCGAGCCCAGATGATGACGGCTCGCAATATCTGAACAATTCCGGTCAGGGTATGATGTTTGGTGAAGACGAACGAATAGATGAAGGCCACAACAATGATGACGAAGGAAATGTTGTTCTTCAAATAACAAAGACCGGCGAGGTATATTATATAAGGCATCTGGTGATCATTACATGTTTTAATTGATTTGTATATATATTAACGAATCGATCTTTATTCTTTTAGCCCTCCGGATTGAGCAAATCTTCTAGAAAAGGGGCAATTCGAGGCCCGGCCAAAAAGTTGCAGGTTGGCGTAAAGTACAACATCAATGCCATCAAACGTAATGGCGAACCGCTTGAACCTAAGAAGAATGCGAACAAGTTCATTCGTCAATGCGGAGTTATTGTCAGGGACCAAATCCCGATCTCCGTTCAAGAATGAAAAAAGCCAGCAAAGGGAGATCCAGATGTTACTTTTTTCTCTGAAAGAGCAACAGATCTGCTTTGGGAATCGCTCATGTCACATTTAACCCTACCAGATCATTTGACAGATGCAGATCTGGAGAAAGTCAGGAAGAGTGTTCTTAAGAAGATGGCGATAGCATTCAACAACCACAAGAAATATATATGGGCCGCATACGTCAAAGCAGGAAAGCAGACTCCAGAATTCAAGGGAACACTAGAAAAGGCAAGAGATCACTGGGATGCTTTCGTGCAGTTCAAGGAATTGGAAACAACTCAGGAACGGTCGAGAATAAACAAGATTAATGCCATGAAAAAGAAGTGGCACCATACTCTGGGACCAGGTGGCTACGAGGTGCCCCTGCCTAAGTGGGATCTCGCTGAGCAAGAGATGATTGCTGCAGGGGTCACTCCAGTTACATTGAGCTGGCCCCCCAGGTGCAGGACTTGGTTTTATGTGCATGGGGGAAGTTGGACCCAGAGACAGGACTGGTTTTGGAGTGAGCAAGTCTTAAAGAAGCCTCTGACGCTTTACTTGTAGCAATAGAAGAGGCTCGAACGGGGGCGTTCACGCCCAACAAAGAGAACGACGAGCTTACACGCGCCCTGAAGAATCCTAAACACACGGGACGAACACAAGGCACAGGCGTTGTTCCGTGGTTTGAGGGGTTTGCGGATTGGACGCCGACTACAGAAGCCGTGCGAGAAAGAAGCAACAGGAGGAGCATAAGAGGAAGCTGGAGGAGGAGCAGAGGAAGGAGGAAGAAGTCCGCCTTCAAGGCCTAGAATCAAAGCACGCGGAGTTGGAACTCGCTTTCAGGCGGCGGCGGCAGCAGATTGACTCACTTAGTCAGGAAAGGGGGTCTCAGCAGCGGCAACAACTAGCGGATCCAGCATTGGATAGCCCCGTCCCATCTATGCTGAGAAGCAGCATGGGTTCCACACAGGCCGATGATGCACTTCTGGCTAGATACCTCGTGGATGACATCATAGCTACGACACCTTGTGAGCTACACATGAAAGTGAAGAACATATCCATGAAGGTGGAGGACGGCTATGCCTTAACAAACCCCCCTGAAGCAACCTTCCATTGCAATCCGATTCCAGCTGGCTATGCTCGTGTCGGGGTTGATGAAGTGATGACAGGATATTACGAGCTAGAGCTTGAAATTCTTGGAGGTGACGCGCAGCACACACTGGAAGATGCCATACATCGTATCATTCTATGGAGAAAGGATTCCATTGACTTTCCAAGGCCACCGACTCCTGCTCCTCCAAGTCCACCACCGCGTCAGCCGACTCCTCCTCCTCTAAGTCCGGCACCGGGTCAGCCGACTCCTCCTCCTCCAAGTCCGGCACCGCGTCAGTCGACTCCTCCTCCTACAAGTCAGGCACCGCGTCATCCGTCTCCGCCGCCTCAGCAACAGCGGAAGAGAGGCGCTGCAGCTACGTCGGCTAGCGGTACAACAGGCAAGAAAATCAGATATGGTCCAAGCCTTAAGGATCCTCCAAAGTTGCCTTACGAGATGACTGACGAGGAAAACAATGCTGAAGCGCAAGCCCAATTCAGGGCCCATTTTGGACCGACCCCCCCCCCCCCCCGCCGCCAAAGGAAAAAGTACCCGAGAAAGTCATACAACACTTTATTGATAATGCTCAACCGGCTGTGAAGAAAAAGGACTCAGACTATGAGCACTCTATCAAGAAGTTATATCGTGCACAAAAACAAAAGGAGTCGATCTCAAGCCAAGCAGTGGGCAAAAAAGCGGGAAAATTGTTCCCCAGCTGGGAGAACAGGCAGTGCAATCGACCCCCCCCCCCCCCCCGCTCATTGTACAACCACATGGGAGTACCGCCGATCAGCTGATAATAACCGACAATCATAGAAGGCGGGCTAAAGAGGCCGATGTCACTGTTCAACAACTCCTAGGCATCGAGGAATTCCAAACGTTTACAAAGGAGGAATTAAGATGGAAATTTGTCCCCGGGCAACCTCTGGTCAAGCCTGAGGAGATCCCGCTTCTATCAACGAGAATGTTGAATTGCATGAGTGGTACCTGAGAGAAGTAAAGAACGGGCGAGAGTCCCTCATGGTGAAAATCAAGGAAGAGCATTACTTCCATGCAAAAGATTTGTGGGTTGAGTTTCAAGAAATGTTTCAGTTATTCAATCAAGACGCCCTCGACAAATCTATCGTCAGTTGCTATTGTCTGTAAATGATTTCTTTTTGTAATTTAAGTCTCTAGATAGCTGTGCTCGTTCATTACCTGTAATTATCCTCACTATATTATTTTCTATGGTATTATGCAGAATGAAGATGTATGAAATGAAAAGAGGTGGACGCTATGGCATTGGGTTCATTGACCTAAATACCATTAATCAAGAGACATGGTCAATTGAATGGCCGAGAAAAGACACAGAGAGAAGCTTGCTAGAGTTTTTGAAGCGACTAAATACCCAACCAGAAATAGTACTTCCTTACAACTTTGGGTGAGTGTCACTATATCTTGTACTCCAAATTCTATTTTTGCTTACTAGATGTTAATAAGTGTAGTTGATGAGTTATGCTTATACAGACGTGTGCGCATGCAGTTTCCACTGGATCCTGCTAATCATTGAAGTTGACGAGGGAAAAGTTAAAGTACTGGACTCACTATATAAAGATACTAATGAATACTCGATCGTGAGGGGGATGGTCGACAGGTAATTTCAATCATTATCGCACTATGTCGGCCTCTTTAGTTCATTTCCTGATATCAACTAATTAATAACTCCTTTATTCATTTTCTTTGTCGGTGATACGTCCATTTTGCATCATGCTTTTATATCGATATTTATTGCATTATGGGCTGTTATTACACATTATGTCACAATACTTATACCTATTCTCTCTTATTTTGCAAGGTTTACATAAGGAGGGAGAATGCCGGCAGCTGGAATTCTGGGCTGGAAAAGGAGCAAATATTAGAGACCTATTCTGCACAACTCCAAAAGTCCTGAAACTCCACGAAAGTTATTTTTGGAAATAATAAAAAATATTGAGAGGAAGAAGTACATCAGGGGGGGCCCACCTGGCCATGAGGGTGGGGGCGCGCCCTACCCCCCAGGGCGCGCCCCCTGCCTTGTGGGCCCCCTGTTGGCCCTCCGGTGCCCATCTTCTCGTATATGAAGTCTTTCGTCCGAAGAAAAATCATAAGCAAGCTTTCGGGACGAGACTCCGCCGCCACGAGGCGGAACCTTGGCGGAACCAATCTAGGGCTCTGGCAGAGCTGTTCTGCCGGGGACACTTCCCTCCGGGAGGGGGAAATCATCGCCATCGTCATCACCAACGCTCCTCTCATCGGGAGAGGGCAATCTCCATCAACATCTTCACCAGCACCATCTCCTCTCAAACCCAAGTTCATCTCTTGTATCCAATTCTTGTCTCCAAGTCTGGGATTGGTACCTGTAGGTTGCTAGTAGTGTTGATTACTCCTTGTAGTTGATGCTAGTTGGTTTATTTGGTGGAAGATCATATGTTCAGATCCTATATGCATATTAATACCCCTCTGATTATGAACATGAATATGCTTTGTGAGTAGTTACGTTTTCCTGAGGACATGGTAGAAGTCTTGCTATTAGTAGTCATGTGAATTTGGTATTCGCTCGATATTTTGATGAGATGTATGTTGTCTATCCTCTAGTGATGTTATGTGAACGTCGACTACATGACACTTCACCATTATTTGTGTAACACCCTGGGAATCATGCTACAGTAACTCCCTGTGATTAAGCTAATCATGTTGCTAAACAGGGCTTGATCACATTTGGATCACCTTCCTTTTCTAACTCCTAGTTCAAACTTCAAATATAATTAAAGTGAAAAATAAAAGTTTTCAAATAACTCAAACAAAAATGTTCTGTGGGTGCTAAATAATACACTGGCAATTATGGTGGAGAAAACTCCTTTTTATAAAATGCCTAAATACTTTAAAAGACATAAAACAGAAAAGGAAATAAACAAATAAAAGGAAAACAGAAAACAAAACAGAACAGAAAAGGAAAAAAAGGAGAAGGCCCGTTCCCCCACTGCACCCCGGCCCAAACTGGGCCGCCACCCCCGAACCCCCCCGGCCCAGTCGCCCCAGCCCACTCTCCCTCCCCCCCCCCCCGCGTCCCCTTCCCTGTTCCCCCGACCGGGTCGGAACAGGGGCGCGCGCTCCCGCCCGACCACCTCGCCGGCACCGACGCCGGAGAGGATAAGGGCGCCAGCGGCCCCCGCTCCCTCGGGCCTCTCTCCCACTCACCCCGCTCACTCCCTCGGCCTCTGCGCCTCTCCCCCGCCAGATCCACCTCTCTCTCCCCTTCGATCCCCTCTGCCCGCGCGTGCTCGCCGCCGTTCACCGTCGAACTCGCGGCCACCTTGCCCCGATCGCCCCGACGACGTGCCCCGAACGACTCCCCGCCGTCGACTACGTCGACTACGCCCTCGGGAACGAGCCGAGCGCCTCTGCACCGGCCTCCCCGAGCTCGTCTTCAACCTACGGCCGCCGTCGTTCGTCGCCGATTCCGGCTACCCCGCGCCCTCCCCGAGCTCACTGCCACTCCCTACAGCCTCGCAGTGAGCCTCTCCTTCTCCTCCCCCTCTCCGTTAGCTCGCTCGCGCTCCGTAGCTGCTTCCCCACGCGCGCCCGAACGCCACGCCGCGGAGCTCGCCGCCGGCGTGTCTCCGGTGACCAAATGGTCACGGGCGTAGGCCCGCTAGCCCGACCGCACCATGCCGCACCCGCCTAGGTAGTTAGTTCGGCCGTTCGCGCGCTCTAGCGTAGCTTCCGTCGGGCACCCGTAGCACCTCGCCGCCGGCGAGCTCGTAGCGGTCGTCTCCGGCCGTTCCAGCCCCTCCGACGACCGCCGTTGGACGCGCGACGTCGAGCCGCGTCGAACGCGCCAAACCCCGCCCCCGCAAACCCACTGTGGGTGAAACCCGTACCCCTCCCGAACCGCGCCGCCGTGCGCTTGGTCGCCGGCGTTGCTCCGGCGCCGGCCGCCGACGTGGCACACCTGGGGCCACCCCTGGGTCACTGCCTGTGGCCCCCACGGGCCCCAGTTGACTGGGTTGACCCAGTCAACTGCTGACTGGGCAGGCCCAGTCACTGACATGCGGGCCCCGCCACAGAAATTAGAAAAATAAAGAAAAAGAAAATGTTTTATAAATAAAAATAATTAGTTTAACTAAAACACTCACTGACATGTGGGGCCCACCCCTCTAATTATACTGTTAGATTAGTTTAAATAGATATTAGACTAACAGAGGCTGACATGTGGGTCCCACTGGACCCACCTGTCTGGTTTGACTGGTCAGCCGACCTGTTGACTTGCTGACGTCAGCATTGCCTCATGCTGACGTCATAATTCATTTTTCTTAATATAAATAATTCCAGAAATTCAAATAAACTTTGAAAATTCATATCTTTTAAACCGTAACTCGGATGAAAATGTTTTCTATATGAAAGTTGCTCAGAACGACGAGACGAATCCAAATACGCAGTCCGTTCATCCACCACACCTCCCTAACCTATCGAACTAGCAACTTTCCCCCTCCGGTCCGTCTGTCCGGAAACGCGAAACATCGGGAATACCTCCCGGAGGTTCCCCCCCTTCACCGGTACCACCTACTGTCGCGTTAGGACACCCCTAGGACCGCTCATTGTCAAGTCACGCATCGTCATGCTTATGTTTGCATTGTATTTACTGTTTCTTCCCCCCTCTTCTCTCCGGTAGACTACGAGACCGACACTGCTGCTGCCCAGTTCGACTATGGAGTCGACGACCCCTCCTACTTGCCAGAGCAACCAGGCAAGCCCCCCCTTGATCACCAGATATCGCCTACTCTTCTCTATACTGCTTGCATTAGAGTAGTGTAGCATGTTACTGCTTTCCGATAATCCTATCCTGATGCATAGCCTGTCTTTGTTGCTACAATTGTTACCCTTACCTGCTATCCTACTGCTTAGTATAGGATGCTAGTGTTTCATCAGTGGCCCTACACTCTTGTCCGTCTGCCATGCTATACTACTGGGCCGTGATCACTTCGGGAGGTGATCACGGGTATATACTATATACATTATATACATGACACATGTGGTGACTAGAGTCGGGTCGGCTCGTTGAGTACCCGCAAGTGATTCTGATGGGGGGGCTGAAAGGACAGGTGGCTCCACCCCGGTAGAGGTGGGCCTGGGTTCCTGACAGCCCCCGACTATTACGTTATGGCGGAGCGACAGGGCAGGTTGAGACCGCCTAGGTGAGAGGTGGGCCTGGCCCTGGTCGGCGTTCGCGGATAAACAACACGCTTAACGAGTTCTGGGTATTTGATCTGAGTCTGTCCATTTGGTCTATACGCACTAACCATCTACGTGGGAGTAGTTATGGGTATCCCGGCGTCGTGGTATCAGCCGAAGCCTTCTTGACGTCAGCGACTGAGTGGCGCGCGCCGGATTGGACTGGAACGCCACTAGGCTAGGTCTGCTTCCGGCCGCGTACGCAACGTGCAGGTGTGCATAGGGCGATGGGCCCAGACCCCTGCGCGCATAGGGTTAGACCGGCGTGCTGACCTCTCTGTTGTGCTTAGGTGGGGCTGCGACGCGTTGATCTTACGAGGCCGGGCATGACCCAGAAAAGTGTGTCCGGCCAAATGGGATCGAGCGTGTTGGGTTATGTGGTGCACCCCTGCAGGGAAGTTTATCTATTCGAATAGCCGTGTCCCTCGGTAAAAGGACGACCCGGAGTTGTGCCTTGAGCTTATGACAACTAGAACTGGATACTGAATAAAATACACCCTTCCAAGTGCCAGATACAACCCGGTGATCGCTCTCTAACAGGGCGACGAGGAGGGGATTGCCGGGTAGGATTATGCTATGCGATGCTACTTGGAGGACTTCAATCTACTCTCTTCTATCTGCTGCAAGATGGAGATGACCAGAAGCGTAGTCTTCGACAGGACTAGCTATCCCCCTTTTAATTCTGGCATTCTGCAGTTCAGTCCACTGATATGCCCCTTTACACATATACTCATGCATATGTAGTGTAGCTCCTTGCTTGCGAGTACTTCGGATGAGTACTCACGGTTGCTTCTCTCCCTCTTTCCCCCCTTCCTATCTATCTGATTGTCGCAACCAGATATTGGATTCCAGGAGCCAGACGCCACCGTCGACGACGACACCTACGACACTGGAGGTGCCTACTACTACGTGCAGGCCGCTGACGACGACCAGGAGTAGTTAGGAGGTCCCAGGCAGGAGGCCTTGCCTTTTCAATCGTTGCTACTTTTGTGCTAGCCTTCTTAAGGCAACTTGTTTACCTTATGTCTGTACTCAGATATTGTTGCTTCCGCTAACTCGTCTATGATCGAGCAATTGTATTCGAGCCCTCGAGGCCCCTGGCTTGTATTATAATGCTTGTATGACTTATTTATGTTGTAGAGTTGTGTTGTGATATCTTCCCGTGAGTCCCTGATCGTGATCGTACACATTTGCGTGCATGATTAGTGTACGGTCAAATCGGGGGCGTCACAAGTTGGGCCTAGAGGAAGGCATTGGGAAGTAATAAGTAGATGATGGGTTGCTAGAGTGACAGAAGCTTAAACCCTAGTTATGCGTTGCTTCGTAAGGGGCTGATTTGGATCCACATGTTTCATGCTATGGTTAGGTTTACCTTAATACTTTTGTTGTAGTTGCGGATGCTTGCAATAGAGGTTAATCATAAGTGGGATGCTTGTTCAAGTAAGGACAGCACCCAAGCACCGGTCCACCCACATATCAAATTATCAAAGTACCGAACGCGAATCATATGAACGTGATGAAAACTAGCTTGACGATAATTCCCATGTGTCCTCGGGAGCGCTTTTCTCTATATAAGAGTTTGTCCAGGCTTGTCCTTTGCTACAAAAAGGATTGGGCCACCTTGCTGCACTTTATTTACTTTTGTTACTTGTTGCTCCTTACCAATTATCTTATCACAAAACTATCTGTTACCTATAATTTTAGTGCTTGCAGAGAATACCTTACTGAAAACCGCTTATCATTTCCTTCTGCTCCTCGTTGGGTTCGACACTCTTACTTATCGAAAGGACTACGATAGATCCCCTATACTTGTGGGTCATCAGTCGGCGGGCAGGGCTTGTCAAAAGTTCATCAAACAGGTTGAAGGCCAATGGAAAGAACAACTGAAATGGGTGTGACCCAAGGTAATTAAGTAGTACTAGCTAAGTCTGCGCATCTCTTTAATTCTAGTTTCAATACCATTATCATGCTTGATTAATTATTATCTGATTGAATTATATTCTCATAAAGTGTCAGAGGCAGGCGCCGGGGAATAATTTATGCATACTATGTTTGCAAGAACATTCGCATTATGACGTCCGAAAGGACCAAAGATGATAGACAACTTTGGGTACGTTTGCCAGAACACTATTCACAATTCTTTTTATCGTGATCTAATATATACATACACAACTAATACATTCATATTGATCTTCCTTTTTAATAAAGATGCAAGAGATGCGGGATAAGCTCCTACCACGGGACCTCGTACGAGCAATTCAAGAGGAAATAGCGGGATTTTTGCTCGACCAGGTCATAGATCCCAAAGGAGAATACCATTACACCTAATGCCTGCATGTAATGATCTGCAAATTGTAGGAGAAATTGTATATTCCAAATTGTATATATATGTGTGTGTGTGTGTGTGTGTATGTGAATGGTCGTACGAGAAATTCGATGATATATACGAGAAATTCTATTTATATATATATATATGCATAACGTGTAGAGTATGTAGTAGCGTAAAATATGTTTGAAATGAAAAATAATTAAATGGAAAACACAAAATTAAAAGGAAAAATAAACACCTAAATCCTTTTAGTCTCGGTTGGTGTAACCAACCGGGACTAAAGGCCCCCAGCCCCCCGGCGCGGGCTCGTGCCACGTGGTGGGCCTTTGGTCCTGGGTCGTGACGAACCGGCACTAAAGGGGAGGGCCTTTAGTCCCCACCCTTTAGTGCCGGTTGGTGAACTGGGATTAAAGGTCCTTACGAACCGGGACTAAAGCCCAATTCTGCACTAGTGTATTTGCAAGCAAAGCGAGTATTACTACTACTTAAAAGTAGTCATTTTTTATAAAGGATGAATTTTATTAACTCAAAATGAAGTATTAAGAGGATATAAAAACAGTGAGCACACACCCGGCCTCTGCATAGCTATTGTAAGGGCATTTCCCGCATTAATGTTTTGGTGTTCATGACAATGCAATTTGTGGACTAACCGTGTACTTAAACTACACAGGTATACACTATGTGGCACAAGAAGTTTGGGCACCCCTCTGGATGGAAAAGAGAAAAGACGACATTTTCGACGCGTTATTTCTTTGGTCTGTGAAATCTATACTATTAAGAGGGGTCCGCACCGGAAGGTACATGGTGAATCAAACACGTGCACATCTACTTATTGCACCCACATATAGCCTTCTGTTTCGAGGAAAGAGCCTCAAATTCAACTAAGTGTAGGAATTCCATCACTAGCGGGGGTACCAGTTATCCGGTGCTTCCGGAACAACAACCGCCCGAGGGGTGATTCCCTCGGGTCAGGCAGTGTCCCACATGGTGGTGGTGTTGCAGTTGTACCGCTGCTCTCTAGAGATTGTACCGCCAGGGACTTAGCCACCCCACAAGGCACATCCGAACGGTTGTTTCGGCTGTAGTACCACCCCAACCACCGGAAAAGGGTGATTCCTTTCGGGTGGCTGGGCGGTAGTCGCCTGGTTGTCCCGGCTGCTATCCTTGCGGCGGTACAATCGGTGGTTTGAGGCGGTAGTACCACTTCGGACTTAGCGACTATAGGAGCTTGGACGCTGTGGTTGTTCTGGTCCATGTACCGGCCCTTGTATCGCAAATGGGTGACTCCGTTTGGGTACTAGGGTGGTACACAATGGTAGCTGTACAATTGTCCCTGCTGAATTGTATTCAACAGTACTACCAGTGGTACGGGCGATTGTATCGCACTGAGCATGGTAGGTTGGCAAAGCCACCTTGAGCGGTTGTACTGGACCCTAGTCCGGTTGTACCGCTCTCGAGTTACTCCGCGCTATAACGGTTGGATTTGGGAGACCCTGTATAAGAGGTGGTTCTTCCACCTCCCCACTCACCTCTTGTCAGTCTCTCTCCTCCATTGATGCCCTAAGAGCTTTCTTGCCCGATCTCCTTTTCTAGCCAACCAAACTTGTTGATTTCCTAGATCTACAATTCCACCAAAGAAAATTTGATTCCCCCGTATATTCACTTGTGGAACTTGTTACTCTTGGATGTTTGGGCACCCTAGACAAAAGAGGTCACCTCGAGGCCACATTCCATTGTGGTGAAGCTTCATGTGAAGGAAATATGCCCTAGAGGCAATAATAAAGTTGTTATTTTATATTTCCTTATTCATGATAAAGGTTTATTATTCATGCTAGAATTGTATTTATCGGAAACCTTAATACCTGTGTGAATACATAAACAAACACCGTGTCCCTAGTAAGCCTCTACTAGACTAGCTCGTTGATCAAAGATGGTTAAGGTTTGTTTATGCTAAGCCTCCATCACATGTGTTTGTTTATGCTAAGCCTCCATCACATGTGTTGTCATTTGATAATGGGATCACATCATTAGGATAATGATGTGATGGACAAGACCCATCTGTTAGCTTAGCATAATGATCGTTCAGATTTATTGCTATTGCTTTCTTCATGTCAAATACATATTCCTTCAACTATGAGATTATGCAACTCCCGGACACCGGAGGAATACCTTGTGTGCTATCAAACGTCACAACATAACTGGGTGATTATAAAGATGCTCTACAGATATCTCTGAAGGTGTTTGTTGAGTTGGCATAGATCGAGATTAGGATTTGTCACTCCGAGCATTGGAGAGGTATCTCTGGGACCTCTCGGTAATACACATCATAAGCTTGCAAGCAAACGACTATGGAGTTGGTCATGAGGTGATGTATTATGGAACGAGTAAAGGGACTTGCCGGTAACGAGATTGAACTAGGTATGAAGATACCGACGATCAAATCTCGAGCAAGTAACATACCGATGGACAAAGGGAATTACGTATGTTGTCATAACGGTTCGACCGATAAAGATCTTCGTAGAATATGTAGGAGCCAATATGGGTATCCAGGTTCCGCTATTGGTTATTGACCGGAGAGGTGTCTCGGTCATGTCTACATAGTTCGCGAACCCGTAGGGTCCTTACGCTTAATGTTCATTGACGATATAGTATTATATGAGTTATGTGATTTGGTGACCGAATGTTGTTCGGAGTCCCGGATGAGATCACGGACATGACGAGGAGTCTCGAAATGGTCAAGAGGTAAAGATTGGTATATACGACGATGGTATTCGGACACCGGAAGTGTTCCGGAGGGTACGGGGTACCTATCGGGTCACCAGAAGGGGTTCCGGACACCCCCGGCAAAAGATATGGGCCTTATGGGCCAAGAGGGAAAACACACCAGCCACAAGGGGCTGGTGCGCCCCCCATATGGGTCGGCCAAGAAGGAGAAGGAAAGAGGGGAAGGGAGAGGAAAGAGAGGGAATAGGATTCCCCCTTCCTTCCCTCTCCCCCTCTCTTTCCTTCCCCCTCCGGCAAATAAGGAAGGGGGGCACGTCACATGGGAGGACCCCAAGTAGGATTTGGCCTACTTGGGGCGCCCTCTTGGCTGCTCCCTCCTCCCCCACCTATATATATGTGGGAGGGGGCGCCTAGCACACCCAGACAATTGCCTAGCCGTGTGCGGCTCCCCCCTCCATCGTTTACCACCTCGGTCATATTTTCGTAGTGCTTAGGCGAAGCCCTGCGGAGATCACTTCACCATCACCGTCACCACGCCGTCGTGCTGACGGAACTCTACTACTTCGACGTCTTGCTGGATCAAGAAGGCGAGGGACGTCACCAGGCTGAACGTGTGCTGAACGCGGAGGTGCCGTACGTTCGGTACTAGATCGCTTGGATCGCGAAGAAAGTTCGACTACATCAAACTCGTTGTGAAACGCTTCCGCTTACAGTCTACGAGGGTACGTAGACACACTCTCCCCTCTCGTTGCTATGCATCTCCTAGATAGATCTTGCGTGGGCGTAGGAATTCTTTTTTGTTTTCATGCAACGTTCCCAACGTCATGGTGATGTTGGGAGCCTCCAATTAAGTTGTGAAGAGAGCTCCAACCTTTTTTGTAAAGGTTCGGTCGCCACCTTCAAGAGCACCGCTAGTGAATCACGACATCTTGCATCGTGCGAGGCGTGATGAGAATAAGGTGGTCCTAGTGACATCTTGGGGAGCATTTTGCCTCCATACCTCTCCAACGGAGACATACCTCCCCCAAAGGAGGGAACTTCGGCAACACATCCGGTATCCTCACTTGCGGTTACTTCATGCCTTTACTTTATGCAAGCTTTTATTGTGAGTTTATCTTGTACTTGCATTTGTTGTTGGTGTGCTTGTCATATAGTTTGTCCACCTAGTTGCATATCTAGGCAACCTATTTCTTGTTGAGCCTTAATTTTGTTAAAAGAACTTAAAAATTGTTAATCACCTATTCACCCCCCCCTCTCTAGTCGACCATATCGATCCTTTCAGCTATGGTGCATACATACAAAGCCAACGCACAAATAAATTACACTAGCAACTAACTAACAAAGTCATAAAAGACCGAAGTTATGGCATGGTGGAGTAAAAAAAGAACTTTGAAGCGGTCAAAACAATCATCAACAAGCTACAACGACAATCATATCTGCACCAACCATCTCTTGACATCACAAGTACAAAGAGAAGTGTTCTTCAACATTAACGCCTTCGTGAAAGGAAAAAACGCTCAAGTGTCGCCATCATCAAATCCCACTACCGAAGGCCGGATCATGAGTTTTAACCTGAAGAACAAGTCCGAGCAAATCCGAGCAATGCCTTCAATAAGGTAACGACACAAAAAACATTGTTATTGCTAGATATAACCAAATAAGGTCAGGCCTCGGGTTTTCACCTGGAGCTCGAGACCGATACTTGGGAAGCAACACCAAACTGAAGTCATCATGTGTTGTCACCACCACTTTTCGTGATCCAACGGTTATGTGCGTAACACGGTCTTGACATGAGAGGCCATGAAAGTGAAGACCATGCTCCACAAGCAGGCAGTCAAGCTGCAACAAGAGTCGGTCGCCACCAAAGGCTCTAAATAGCGAAGTTCGCTGTCACACATTGCATGGGATATTGAAGAGGAAGGTCATCAGCACCGTCAAAATCTCAATTCAGGATGCTCCGGCAATCCCGCACCATTCTCATGCTCTGTTGATCTCATTCGTGGTGGCAAAATCAGTCGGCAAAACATACTCGTCGTTGTCGCCGGATCTAAAGATTCCAGATCCCCCATCCCGTCGTGGCAATCACCTACCAGCACAGGACCACGCTATCACCTATGCGCCCCAGCAGAGAACCGTCATATTAGGACACAGTAGGCCACTACCGCCCGTCTACCTGCAGATGGGATCGTGACCATCGACATATCACACTAGAGATCGCCTGCCCGACTAGATAATCCAGGGCCGTCGATGGACATCCATGCCCTCCACCTCAAGCCATCATCCATATATCGCATGTACAGAGCAATGCCACAGACGCCGGATGAGGACCGATCCATGCAGCTGCAACGTCCCTAAGAACCACACCGGTGAGAGGCTACCCCTGCGATGTTCGTCGTCGCAAAGATGCCAGATCTGGGTCATGCCCTCCCCCAGCAGCAACCACCACCACAAATGCGCCCCACCGCATCCGCCCAACATCACGGCGCAGCACCACACCGCCGCACCTCTGTGCCCGACGCTCGCTTGTGCCACTTTGTCGAGCGTTGTACACCACGTTCGGCCCAGCATCACCAGGTGAGCCTACCCGCAAGCCACAACCAAAAGAAATGTCCCATCGCCACCTTCCCTGGCGCCCTCCCGGGCTTCGCAAGCGGTTCTCTGATGGCAACGCACCGAGAGAAGAGAAGGGAGGAGGGCCTAATGGCGGCGGCAGCTGGAGTTCCCCCGTGTCCCCAAGGGTGGGCGATGTAGAGGGACAAAGGGAGACTTAAAAGTAGTCATGCGTCCACAAGTTTTGTAATTTGTAAAATGCTCTAGTGTAAAGAAGCTCATTTAGAGGGAGGTGCATTGTCTTGGTCCACCACAGGCCAAGGCACCCTCTCACCTTCGTAGTCCACCATTAAGCACGAACTTTGTTTCCCACCAAGCATGTACTTTTTCTCTATCTTAAGGGTAGGCTTGGTATTTCCAAATACTCTTGACCTATATAAGTCTCATATGGTGGCCATTCACTTTCACTTGAATGCAACTCAAGCAAAAAATCATTTCAAGGCAGGCTTGGAGGTTAAGGTCATATTTAGACACATAGTAATACTTCTACCGACTACAATTGTCACATTATCCCTCTTTTTCTACAAAAAATTCCTTCACAGTTGTCTTTGTTAGCATAGGAGTAAGTTGCGCTCCACGATACGACCAAATCATACTATTTCTTCAACTTGTCACGACGGTGTGTAGATAAATCACCCGATCTACGACCAAATTTTCATTGTTTCTCCGACTCGTAACGGCAGTGTATAGATACGACGCCTGATCCGCTCCAGTATACGATCAATCTCTGCTATTTCTCCAATTTATAGCAACAGTGTCTAGATACACGACCCGATCTGCTCCAGATACCGCCAAGTCTCTACTACTTTTCCAAATTGTAACGGCAGCGGGTAGATAGAGCACACAGATCTGGAATAACGCGGTGGGCAGGGGCAGAGGAGCGAGCGGGGTTTTGGTGGATAAAAGCAGGGGAAAGTGATGCTAGGGTTTTACTACAAGGGTAGAAGCACTCGGGAAGCAGCGAGAACAAAAACCACCCACACACACAGACCCAAAAACCAAATCATCTGAGTTCACAGGGTTTTACCCGTTCCTCTCCTCCGCCCTCCCCCGTCCGGCCCCGGCGAGCGCTCGGGCGGCGAGGCCCTCCTCCGCCCTCCACCCCCTCCCCCCTCCCCCAGCCCGGAGGCCAGATCGGATCGGCGTGGCCCCTCTCCGCCCCGCGACGGGCTCCTGCCCCGACCCACCGGCCCCGTCGTACCAGACGCGGCTCTGAATCTCCGTCCCCTGCCGGCCGCCGCCGCGCGCGCTTCATCGCGCGCTCCGCCGCTCCCGCCCCCCTCCGCCCCGCCCGCAGTCTTTGCCCATTGGGCTCCAAAGGTACGGGCTTTGCTTGTTCGATTTCGTCCTACGATTGGATAAACCCCACCGACCTGCCCAATTTCCGGAGATCCGCCCCTGGCTGCTCGGTGAGCGCTCTGTTCTCCATTTCAGGCCAAGAAATGGTGTTCCGGAAGAAGTCCGAGGGAGGATCCGTTGTCCGGCGACCTCGCAAGCCACGGGACACGACTCTGGCTCCGGTACACAACTTTTCTTTTGTGACAGGCTCTTATACATATTTGATTCTGTAGTAAGCTTTCTTGGAAATGCATTTTGGGTCTGTTTGATGGCCAATTGTAATCCTTCCAGGTGAAGCGCTCCGCGAGGTTAAAGAAAAAGCAGATGTACGCTCTTGATCTGCTCGCCACAGTTGCAGAATCCTTGTCCTCAGATGAGGATGATTATTCCACCGAAAGCGACCAAGATGTAGCAGCAGCAAGTCATAATTCAGACAGGGCATCTGTTAAAGCAGAACAATTTGATGAAGCCCCGCAGCTCAATAGCACAGCATTGGAGAATGATTGCTGCAGAGGATATACAGTGGGCTGTGATGGTATCTGTGCCTCTCTCGGACAAACTAGCATACGCAAGACAGAGGACTTATCGACCCAGAATGTTGCTGATACAGTAGAGGGGTCACTAATAGAAAGGGCAGATGCGGACAACTTATTGACCCAAAACGTTGCTGATGCAGCAGCAGAGCCACTGATAGAAAAGAAGCCAGATGTGTTTGCTGAGGGCTCATTGGTTAGTTGTACAAAACCATCTCTATTGGATTGTGGTCTTGGCACAATTCCAGAGTATGGAACTATTGGAGTATGCCATCCTTGTTTCCCGACGTCGGCAGACGTTAAACAAGTGCATCAAGCCACACCTGCAATAATCAGAAGTCTGGTAGATGGCAATGCCGCAGCTCTGCATGGTTTGGTTGACACCATGGATCTGGATGTCAAACCTTCTGTGCTTAATTCTGAGAGTAGCTCAGGAGTGCACTTTGGTGGCCATGACAATGGCCATAGGGCTTCTCCATTCTATCCGGTTCAAGTGCAGCATGCTGCAGATATAGATAATGATGAAAAATCCACCAGGTGTGTGCTTCCAAGCACCTCAGGAAGCAAGGATGGTTATTTGCCAAATAAAGGTGACTGTAGAACAAGGAGATTGTTGTCCACCAGGATGAGGAAGGCAGCTCGTAATAAGATGTGTGGAGAGCTGCCCAATAAAGGTATTTGGAGTTGATCTCTATGTCCTCCACAGCTCCGTAGTTTCCATAAAAAGAATGATATTTCTTTTGCTATTCTATATCATTTACCATGATATGGGAAAAAATGATATAAAGTAGCAAGAGAAAGATTCGTTTCTTATGGAAACCGTGGAGCTGTGGAGGAAATGAAAATCAACCACTTACAGGTTCAGCTAAAAAAAAACTATATATCATTTCCGCTAGTTATAGCTGGAATTGTGCTGAATAGTGTTATTTTATTTAAAGGTAGCAAGTTCGGTGGAAAGAAGATATCCGCTACACGTCGGAGGGCGCAGATGCAACGAATGCTCAAGACAAAAAAAGTAGTTGAATGCTACTCTGCACAGCCATCTGATGAAGGGGTCCTAACTGAAAGTATGTACTCCCTCCGATCCAAAATAAGTTTTGTGGTTTTGGTTCAAATTGCCATTTTGAACCAAAACCACAACACTTATTTTGTATCGGAGGGAGTAGCATACTTGTATTGCCATTTTGCCTGGTATTTAAAGGGCACAAATTGCTTAGTACTATTCAATTGTAACATTTTACACAGTTGGTACAGCTTTAGCATTTGATGCACAGTATTGGATAGCCTCACTTCCTGTTTTGGTATACTTCCTAAAGTAAAATGCTGGTTGCCATTTCCAGCCAGTGGGACATCATGCTCCAGGGGAGGTCAGGATCCAACTTGTGCTTCTGAGTCCAGTCAAAGAAAGCCATGTGCTTCTGAGGGCTGTAATGGTAATCCTGGATATTTTCTGCAGTATTTACATACATGGAACGATTTCGTGATTCTTCGACACGATGACTTACTATTGTTTTCGTTTATTTCCAGTCAAGTTCATCATCAAGTCGTTCAACATTCCTGAGCTATCAATTGAGGTCCCTGAAAATGCAACAGTTGGTTCATTGAAGGTAAAACACTATATGTGCATCAAATTGTATAAAATAAGTATTGACTTATTAGCAACCATACACTCAATGTGTCTAGCAGGATATTCTCTTTATTCTTTGCTGTCAGTAATCTATTATCAGTAACATTATCTCCAATAGTTGTTTGTGGAAAATCAGTGAGCAGTCTGGCATGCCCTGTACAGAATTCAGAAATACATCATTGTTTAATGTCTAGCTGACTGATTTTTTAAATTCCAGCAATCTAAAATATTGTTATACTGAAAGGATGATGCATTTTAGCAGTAATTTTGATCTATCCAACATGGAAAAATTTAGTGGCATTTTTCCCCGTCTTGATGTATTACCATAATTGCTCTGCACTTAAAATATTTGTTGCTGTTACCTTCTTATGTTAAACATGTTTCAATTTTGTCTTCAGAGAATTGTAATGGATGCTGTTACTAGTAAAGTTGAAGGCAGCCTCAGTGTCAGTGTGCTACTTCAAGGGAAGATCATTCAAGATGACAATAAGACGCTTCATCAGGCTGGGATTTGCCACGGGGCAAAACCAGATAGCATAGGCTTCACACTGGAATGTGAAGCTAAGCAAGATTCTCGTCCTTCAGGAATAGCACCTGAAGAGATGGACTCCGCTGGTCCATCTGTTGTGAATCCGTTGTCGAAGTAAGTTACCCATAAAGCCACCTCTTCTCGCACTATTATACTGGAGATTTGCATTAGGTTTACTGATCAGAAAGAAGAAAAGCATTACCAAGATGCTTTGCAGATGTTTCAAAATATCATTTTGCTTGATCTCTGTTGTTTATGCTCATCTAAGGATTTCCTATACTCCACCATTTTCCAGGATAAAGTTCGAACAGCCTTTTATAAGCTGCACTCTGGGTGATTATCCCTATGAAGGGGCTGCGCAAGTCAGGCCAGAAATCTGCCAAGCGATCGTCCCCTATGGGACTTCAAACCCAGATGCGCTGGCCATCGTGCCGGTTGTTCCCAGGTCAAGGCAGAGGGACTTCGGGCAAAGGCGTAAGCGGAGGCCCTTCTCCGTTGCTGAGGTGGAGTTGCTGGTGGAAGCTGTGGAGCTGCTTGGTTTCGGCAGGTTTGTTTGTGCCCAGGATAGTTCTTCCATCACAGGGTCAGCGCAGATCACACCATTTCGTCTCATGTGACCCATCTTTGTCTTCTTCCTTCCAGGTGGAAAAACGTCAAGAACCATGCGTTTCGCGACAACGAGGAGAGGACCTATGTCGACCTCAAGGTAATCCCTTGAAAACGGCTGTGTGGAAAAACCTCAGAGTCGCTAGCCATCACCATCTTTTTTTTTTTTTGCGGGTAGCCATCACCATCTTTTGATCCTGGCACTGCTCCATTCCACCGCTAATTACCTCGCCGCCTGATGCTCCCCTGTAACTAGCCACTTGTTTGCCATGCGTATCTTTCTGCCAGTGTGAATGAAGCACTGGATTTTACTCATCATAGCGTGATAGTATAACACAGAAACTCTGTTATCCGTTCTTAAAGCTCGCTGAAACGTCTTTTCTGTGGAGCAGGACAAGTGGAAGAACCTGGTGCACACGGCGAGCATCCCCCCGCAGCTCCGGCGGGGCAGGGCGATCCCGCCGCAGGACCTCCTGGACCGAGTGCTGGCGGCGCAGGCCTACTGGACCGTGCACCACGCCAAGCGCGACGAGGAGGAAGGCAGAGACTAGACTGACCGATCCGCCCATCCCCGTGTAAAAAAAAAGAAGAGAGAGAGAGAAACGAAGCAACTGCGTGCGCCTGGTATTGCTGGATGAGAGTCAAATGCAATGCAATGTCAATGACAATGTGTGCACCTAGGGTGCCAGAGACCCCGGAGCGGGTCTGGGCCGCGTCTTGTTCTGCGACTGTTATGTATGGTTTCTATCTAGATTGTCAGTCAGTCAAAACCTGGTGCGGGTTCTGTCTGGGTTTGAGTATCAAATCTGTGGGTGTATGTAACTAGAAAATTTATGATGGTATGAAAATGAGGCAAACTCTTTGTCTGTCTGTCTGTCTGTTTGTCCATACACACATGGTGAAAGCTAGCCAGATATGTGATGTCTGTTTCTTCTATCTTGTGTGTGGGTCTCGGGTGTCTTTGAAAGGAGATGGATGGATGTTTTCCTTGATGGGATCTGTTGTGCATTTCCTTTGTTGGGATGGGATGCCACTCTGTTTGTTTGCAGTGGTGTGGTGAAGAATATGATGTAGCATCCATGGAGCATTTTGTTTCATGATGATGTCTACGCTGTAGTCTGCCGCTCGGGAAATAGGTTGCTTGGTCCATTTTGGAGCATGCACGTTTGCAACTTTTGCGGTGTTGGTATGATATATGTAGCGTAGAAATGGCAATGTATGAGAACATTACCATTATGATGATGATGATGATGATGATCTAGAGGGGGGCGTACAGTGAAGCTGGGCCAGCAGATAGAGCTGGTTCAGGAAAGGCCAATTGGGGAAGGCGTCAGGCCTGACGCCTGACTGGTGACGGCGGTTCAGCCCATGTGGATACGGATCAGCATGTGGGGTATATCCAGACGAAGAAATGGTCTCCTACTGTTTTTTATTATGCCGTGGTTTTCTCTATCTCTATACTAATTATAGGCATATTATTATACTACTTGTTCTGGTTAAAAAAAGAATGTAAGGTTTCATCTTTCGTTAGCTTCACACCACCTCTTCATCCCTCCTCCCACCTTTCACCGACTTTTCTCGGTTTTTGACCCCTTTCGGGTTTCATCAGACCAATCTTTGGTGATCCAATAAATCAGATCAATGTTTGGTATAACAATAAATTCATGGTCTGTAAATAAATTATTTCCTATGATAAAACTTGGTATCGGTAAGGCATCTTTGGCAACCCAATAATAAATATTAAATAGCAATAAATTCATGGTTCGTAAATAAATTATTTCATATGATAAAACTTGGTACCGGTAAGGCATCTTTGGCAACCCAATAATAAATATTAAATAGCAATAAATTCATGGTTCGTAAATAAATTATTTTATGTGATAAAAATTTGGTACCGATCAGACATCTTTGGTAACCCAATAAATAGCAATAAATTCATGGTCCGTGAACAAATGAATATCATCAATCTTTTATCTTTTGTAATCCAATAAAGAAGATCAATCATAACCTCACAAGCATATATCTATTTGTCAGTTTAAGCAATGACATAAAATCTACGTTTTATAAACAAAACATAATCTTATTTTATGTATATGTTTTCCATCAAGACTTGCCCCGTATGGTTCTCTTATTGCGTTAAAAAATATTTGGCCTCCATGGCAACGCACGGGCACATACCTACTTGAACAAAAAGGAGAGCTCATGCTCCCTCCGGCACGGTATAGTGCCCCCTCCGCTGGTGTTTGAGTTAAGCTTTTTTTTTGCGAAAGATGACCAGATTTATGAACATCTATAATAGTATTGGGCAAATCCAACACCCTAAACGTCTGCGAGCACGTAGTGCCGCAAGTCCCCTCATTTGTCCGCCCCGCCGGTCACACCTTTCAAATTCAAACCCTCGTTTTCATGTGAGGACACACACGTAGATCATATAGTTCGTCACCAAATTCAACAAACCAAAATAAACCACAATTCATACATAGAGAGACGACCGCTTCCTCATGCTTCCAGGCATCGGGGATGTCCGACCATTACGAGGCCAAAACGACATTGAGCGTGACCGAGGGTGGGTACCTTCTCGCGGATGGACCGGGCACGCCAAGCCCATGTTGAAGGCCTCCTTCTCCATAGCTTCGCAGAAGCACTGTCGGGCACGACCCTCCCTCCACAGTGATAGTCTCGGGGTTGGTCGCAATGACCGAGACTCCCGCGAACTCCGCTGAGCTATCCTCCATGGCGGTGGGGGATGGGGAAACAACCTTTGCCTTCAAAGCACGAGTTCGGCCATAGTTGGGACTGTGGGGGATATACCCCACGGTATGACCCGGCCGGAGTTATAACACGGCTGGGACTTGATAACCCGGCAGGTGTTAAGTCAGATGATAACCCGACAGGTGTTAAGTCAGATGATAACCCGGCAGGTGTTAAGTCAGATGATAACCCGGCAGGTGTTAAGTCAGATGATAACCCGGCAGGTGTTAAGTCAGATGATAAACCGGCAGATGTTAAGTTAGATGATAACCCGGCAGGTGTTAAGTCAGATCATAACCCGGCAGACAGTCATAACCCGGCAGACAGTTATAACCGGTAGACAGAGTCGCCTGGGGTTAACAAGCCCGAGACGTTAAGAAGCCCAAGATGTTAAGAAGCCCATGAAGAGAAGTCAAAATAGTTTAAGTCTTAATCTGAGTTGGACTCTACATGTAACCCACCCCTTCAACTTATATAAGGAGGGGCAGGGCACCCCAAGAGTGGGGGAGATAACCTTTAGGGCTAGACATAACTAGGAGAGCCGGTTTACGGCGACTCCCTCATGATCATAATGAGACCTAGCCTCAAACAGCATGTAGTGTTGTTACCGGATGATGTTTCCCGGGGCCCGAAGCTGTCTAAACCCTTGTCTTGTGTTGCGTTTTCTCGATTCCGCTCAACCCCTCTCAAGCTACCACATAGATGCGTTGGCCTCACGACTAAGTCCTCACATTAGGACATCTGCCGTGACAATTCCACGACAGTTGGCGCCCACCGTGGGGCTCGCGCACGGTGGTGTTGAGTTCTTGGAGGGATTTTTCCTAGGGATCGAGGAGCTCGCAATTTTCCGGATGAAGAAGAACCAGTACGAGATGATCACGCAGGATTTACTTTTGATCTGGGAGTACAAGATTTGAGTTGAAGGAAAATTAGGGTTACATGGTGCGCACCGCTGCGGTTGGATGATCCGGCGAGACCGGATTGAAAACGCCCTAAAGGAAATTTAGCCCTGTCAGAGGGTCGCGCATGTGGACAACAGCAGTTGCGATCAAAGTTAAAAACGAGATCGAAGTCCAATCAGCAGCAAAGCGGTCCATGACTCGGAACCGGATTTACTTAGGCCACCAGTTCGGATTCGAGTTGAGCCAAAGGTTGCAGATCAAGTAGCAAGCTCATATCAATCAAACGAGTACCGTTGGTACTCCGTCCCGTGAAGGAGTCCACAAGATAAGATTTTTTAGGACGCCGATAAGTGCCACACGTGTGGGCGTTAGGGGGTCTGCCCACACATTTTGTGTGGTGTATAAGAGGAACAGCCCACACACCTACGTGTGAGCAAAAAAAGTAATGCCCACACACCTCTTTTTTTCCCCGGTCTCTCTCACACGCGTGCGTGTGGGCGAAATAGATAACGCCCACACGCCCCGTACGTCAAGCCTCGTACCTCGTGGTCCCGCACGCCCGCGTGACAGTCACCGCGCGTCCTGCAGTTGCCATGGTCCAGAGCCTCGTCCATGTTCGTTTAACTGCAGTTGCCATGTCGCTGAACTTCGGTTGCCATGTCGGACAACTACAGTTGCCATGGTTGCTCAACTGCAGTTGCCATGTATGGTCTGATCTACTGCAGTTGCAATGATTTCAAAACTTTAGGAGTTGCCACCCACTAACACTAGGCAGTTGCCATGTAGCACTACAAAAAAGGCATGGCAAAAAAACATGTTCGGGTAAAAGAGAGAGTTGCCATGTTCTCACAAGCACGCTAGGGCAGTTGCCATGTAAAAGAAAGAGTTGCCATCTGCTTACGTGCACACTTGGCAGTTGCCATGTACCATGCAAAAACACATGGCAACTCGGGGTAAAGAGAGTTGCCATCTGCTTATAAGCAAAGCTAGGGCAGTTGCCATGTACCTGCAGAAACACATGTCAACTGCCAGCTTTGGGTGTGGGCTAGGAGACGGGCGTGTGGGCGAAGTGATAAACGCCCACACACCAGCCCCCTCTGCGTGCGTGAAACTAGTGTGTGGGCGAATTGCTAAACGCCCACACACCAGCCCCCCGTGTGGTGAAAAAAGGACGTGTGGCCGACGGGATGAATGCGCACACATTAGCTTAGTCCTACGTGGCACACAAAAACTGCTAGAACGCGCCAAAATTCGTGCAGAATTGGTTGAACGAGGATCCATGCGTGTGGGCGAGTTGGTAGACGCCCACACGTGTGGACATTAGTGTTTTCGATTTTTTAAACTTCGATTGCTACGGACACACAAGAAAGTTACAGGAAGCCAATTCAAGATTCAAGGGAAGAAAAGTTACTACTAACACGTGGATCCCAAGAACGGAAAAAAATGGATCCAGAAACCCCCACGACCTGGAAGCGGCTTAAGTCATGGGTTCAGTCTCCGCGAGTTAATTGCAGGATAGTACCACATTTCGAACAGTGATGACGGATTGATACCACTTTTCAAAAAATTTACAGTATCAAGTTTGGGGCTAGCTGTTACAAAAAGATCTAAACCACGTATAAACACGTATTGACGGTGTATTTGACAGATGGGACCCATCGGTCAGGTGTTGATGTGGCATGTTTTTTGCAGAAAGCCCCCTTACTTTATACGTAATCACATAAATGCCATTTTATTTTGCAGAAAAAAGGCTCCTGTGAGAGTTTTTCTTTCGTTATCATTTATCCACAACCGCATGGACTCGTTCGAATGTTTCCGTCGAATTCGACAAGTAAATAAAAGAAAAAAGCCGTGAGATTCTGTAGCAAGAAAGAGGAGCCAATAGTCCACTTATACAATGTCACGAACGCTGGGCCGGGCTGGCTGGGCCCAGCGAGGCCTGCAATTTCTTTTTTCGTTTTGCGTTTTACTGGGGCTCGTTGATTGCCAAGATTTCTTTTACTAAAAAAATGGAAATATTTCTTTTCGTTTCATTTCTCTTATGCTTTATTTTTTTTCTGGTTTTGGCTTATTTTTTTGTTTTACTTACTTTCTTTTTTCTTCACCTTTTTCATTCATTGACTTTGTTTTTCTCCTGGATTTTAAACAAACTTACTGAACATTTTTCAAGATAGGCTTCAGTATATGATGAACATGTTTTCAAATACACATGAACATTTTTTTAATGTACGTTGAGCACGTTTTCTGCATATAGTGAACATTTTTAATGCACGATGATCTTTTCTTTACAAGCGGTGAGTATTTTTTTTTAATATAATGAACATTTGGTAACATATGCTGAACATACTTTAAATGCAAATTGAACATTTCTGTAATATATGTTGTATGGTTTTCTTAAGATATGATGAAGATTTTACATAACCCGCGGTGAGCATTTCGTAATTTATGGTCAACATTTCTTAATACAAAATGAGTTTTTGTCATAATGTGCATAAAAATGTGCAGCATGTATTAAAAACTTATTGTGTAAAATCATTCTTGTATTTCAAGAAATATGTAAAAAAATTGAATAAAAGTTTAACAGTTTTAATGCATTTCTAAAATTTATTATGATTACACAATTTTTTTAATACATGTTGTCAACTTTTTAAGTAAGTGCGCGTTTAAAAAAAATACAATCAATATATGAGTAACTCAAAAAAAAAACTGTGTGTCAGGCATATAAGTTTCTTAATAGTTGCGTATTTGAATAATATACTGAGGATACATGATAATTGTGCACGCTTTGCAGTCCTGAGTGAAGACACTTAATAATACTAATATGTTTTCCTAAAAAAATACTAAAAAAAATTGAGCAGGAAAAAAATGAGTTACTCAGCGCGCGCAGCCTTGCTGGCCCCAACCGCCGGCCTAGCATGTCCGATACAATATACTCCCTCCGTTCCTAAATATAAGTCTTTCTAGTGATTCCAATAGATGGACTATATACGGAGTAAAATGAATGAATCTACACTTAAAATGCATCTATATACATTCGTATGTGGTTCATAGTGAAATGTCTACAAAGACTTATATTTAGGAAAAGAGGGAGTAGAAAGTTTCTCGCCTGTACCCGACATGAACGTGGTTGTGGTGTGGTGGCTAGCGCGCGACGCCCTATACGACAGGTCTCAGGTTCGAAACCTTCTGATGCGCGGTAGTTTGTTTATTTTATTTATTTGTCGAATTCGACGGAAACATTCAAAAGGGACCATTCGGTTGTGGAAAATTGATAACGAAAAAAAACCCTCACAGGAGCGTTTTTTTCCACAAACTAAATGGCCATTTATGTGATTACGTACAAAGTTAGGGGGGTTTTTTGTAAAAAAACATGCCACGTCAGCTTCTGACCGATGGGCCCCGCCTGTCAGATACACCGTCAATACATGTTTATACGCGGTTTAGACCTTTTTGTAACGGCTAGCTCCAAACTTAGTACTGACATGTAAAAATTACGAAAAGTGGTACCAATTCGTCACCATTGCCTGAAATGTGGTACCATTGTGCAATTAACTCAGTCTTCGCGGACGGGGTGCTCTGGCCTCTGCCGGGTCACCATCGCCGCTGCGACGCCTGTACTGGCCGACCCGCCAGCCGTCTCGCCCCGTTCCAGATGGTGCTGGGTCACTGCTGCCGTTCTGAGCCGCCGAGGCCCTGCCCGCAAGCGCCCCCATAGCTGCATGGTTGAGTCGCCCGAGCCAGTCCGGCCTTCATCGCCGCCTTGACTCAGTACTGCTGCTCCCCGCGCGCCGGTTCACCACTGCAGTCAGCTGCTGCCGTCCGCTCGCGTCGGCTTACCGACCACGCCCGCGGCCTTGCTCCTCTTCTGCCGGGCCCGGTCTTAAGCCGCCGGTGCGCTGCCTCCGTCCCTATTGACCCGCGTTGCTGCCGCGCTGAGTCGCCGTTCCTACTTCGAAGTCGCCACTAGCGTGAGCCGCCGCGAGTCGCGGCCTCCCCTCACCTCGCCTTGAGCCGCCACTCCGCTCGGACTCGTCTCCGCCGTCGCCTGCTGCCTCGCCTCTAGGCTGCCGCGCCTCGAGTCGCCCCGGCCTGGTCGAGAGCCTCCCCGAGCCGCCATCTACACTGCTCTACCGTGGCCTGCTCCAAGCCAACCACGGATGCTTCTGGGCAGCCGTTGGCCTCTGATGCCGAGCCGCCGCCACAACAAATCGCCGGAGTACAGCCACGACCAAGTCGCCGCCGCTGAGCCGCTGTTGAGGCCTTGAACCCGCCATCGTTGACCCGCCGTGGTCGATCCGCTGCACCTTGCTATGGCCTCAGAGCGACGCTCCCCTCGTCTTGGCCATGAACCGCTGCGCCCCGTGAACCGGTCAGCCGTCGCGCCCTTCTTCACCCACTGGATTGAGCGGCTGCCGGGTCGTCCCCGCGCAACCTTGCCTCGCCTTCGTCAAATCGCCGACGGTTTACGGCAACCCCCTGCGCCGCTGAGCCGCCATCACCGGCGCGCCGAGCCGCTGCTGTGGCCCGCTTTGCTTCGCCTCTCCAACCCGCCACCGGATCAGCGGTGCCTGACCGGCCGGCCGCCTCGGGCTGCTGCTTGCCTGTCCGATATGGCCTACTGCGGCCCCGCCGTGTCGGCCCTCCATCCGGTTTCCGTTGAACCGCCGCGCTCTGCCAGATCGAACCTGTAAGCCAGCCTCTCGGCGCCTCAAACCGCCGCACCCCGAGCAGTGACCGCGGGCCCCACAGCCGTGCCTCTTCAACCCGCCACCGGTTTAGCATCGCCTCGCCAGCTGACCGCTTTGAGCTGCTGCTCACCTGCACGCCCCGATGTTACTGCTCCTGCGAGCGCCGAGCGCCCGGTCCAAGTCGGCTTCCGCGGTCGTTGTTTCCGCCTCCTGTCGGGTCACTTCCGCCAGAGGCCGGCGCCGGTTTCGCCTCCGCCCGTCCGTTTACTCCAGCGCCAAGCTGCTCCCGCTTCACTAAACTGCTAGCGCAGCGACCCGCCGTGCCGGGCCCTGAGCTGTCGCCTTGAGGCTCCGTGCCACTGTCGCGCTGTACCTGTACGTCCTCTGGCCGGTTTGCACTTCAAGCCCCTGCCGAGTCGTTTCCACCCTCGCGGCTGTGCCTAGTTCATCTCCGCCGCATGAGTCGCCGCCCTGATTTACTTCTGCCGGGAGTCATCGCCTCGCCGCCACCTCCGAACAGCCGCCGTGGCTCGTTCATTTCTGCCGCGGGCCATGGGAGCAGGCCTTGCACATTTTCAGTGTAAAAGATGATAGTATGGAGACGCATAAGCTGGATGATGCCAAATGTGTGATGGGTTCTAGGGAAAAATCCACGTGAAACTGCACTGGCCCGGTTCCCCAAGCAAAAACAAAAATGAAGATGGGCGAAACACGCTGTCGGTTTGCATCAACAGGCCAGATGGATCTATCACACGTCAGGTTACCCAAAAAATTATCAGGTGATATCTGTCCTAGTTCTTTTATGCAAACATATTTGATTCATCCGAGCATGATTACTCGCCCCTGTATTATTTCTATATGTGCAGGTTAAATTACCCACTACACAGGTGAAATTATATTGCACCATGATGCCCAATGGGCGTGCGCAAGACGCCGCCCTCGCCGCCCGGTCTATATGAGCTTGCTGGGGTCGTGCTTGATTGTTGCTCAATGGACGTGCGCAAGACGCCGCCCCTGCGGCCCAAACTACTTTGACTCACCGGGACCGCGCCTGTGATTGACTTGTCCGTCCGCGCCGGCTTACAATCAGGTGCTATTTTTCTAAACTCTTACTTGGTATAATTAAATATCATCCAAAGCTTTTTCCATGGTATACTATTGTGTACACAGGTCAATTAACTCATGGCCAAAGTATGACCCGGTCCACGCGCACTGTCATTGGAGATCGCCTCGGCCATGATGATCAACTCCGCGTTGGATAATTTCTGGCTTAACATATCAGGCCGTCAGAAAATTTCCGACTTAAAAAGAAGGATTCCGGTTTAAAATCCGGCTCAAGGGAAGTCAGTCTCACTGAAGCTCTCAAATATCCGGTTTACAATCCGGTTCAAGGGAAATCTGTCTCCCACAAAGCTCTGAAGCTCTCAATATCCGGTTTTAAAATTCCGGCTCAAGAAGAATATTATCTCTCGCAAAAGTTCGAGTTCTCAAAAAAAGTTAAAGGGACCAAAGAGAGTCTGTTGCAAAAGCACAACTCAAACATAGGTACCCCTTGAGCACAGCTCAAAATATTGCTTGGGGACTCTTTTGTTCTAAAGAACAAAGAGTTCATAACCTTGTGATAGGCTATAAAAGCCAGGCTTGGAAGCCAGGTGTATTCACCTAAAACCCCGGGTTATCCTGCCTGTATGCCGGAAGCTTCTCCATCAGGTAATCCTGATTGACCCGGCGAACTCTTAACAGTCAATCTTTTTCAGCAAAGACCCTGAACTTGTTAAGGTTAAAATGCCGGTTTGTCATGAGAGGGCACGGTTTACGGATAGCAAGGAGAAGCTCAGGTTGTTAAAGCCGCCTTCCTTGAAACTTGGATAAATCGGCCTGTGATGCTTGATGCACTCTGACCCCGCGTAGCCCTGATAAGTCTATCTTTAAATAAGAACTGAACTTATCTGGGTTAAAATGTCGAAGTGGTAGTGTGAGGGCCGGCTCACGGAAAGCGCGTACCTTCCAATGGTTAATACTAGTTTCATTGAAGAAGATATTTTGGCTCGGCGTCCTATGAAAGCCTTGGATTTTTTCTGTTGAATTTGCTTTGAACGTCTTTTTGCGTTTTTTCTTTGGTGACATAGTAATTCTCTGGTGTTTATTGACCCGGCCTAGCTTTGACTATAAGTCACCAGTATGAGATAATTCTCCGGTGTTTATTGACCCGGCCTGGCTTTGATTATAAGTTGCCAGTATGAGATAATATCCGGTGTTTATTAACCCGGCCTGGCTTTGATTATAAGTTGCCAGTATGAGATAATATCCGGTGTTTATTAACCCAGCCTGGTTTTCTTTAAGTCGCCAGTGTATGATGAGAAAATATCCGGTATTTATTAACCCGGTCTGGCTTTGGACGTTAAATCGCCAGTATATATTTGGATTGCGCCATTGGAATCATGCGCTCATAAATCATTGGGTTATGTTATCCAAATAGCCAACATGACTGGATTTTTATTATGATTATCAATAACCAATATTATGATTGAGGTTTTCAAAGTCGCTTCAGCGCAATGGATATTATTTTATCAATGGGTATGATTTATTCTACAAAAGAATAGTCCCGAGTCGCTGCAGGCTTACGACCCGGCACTTGGGGGCTACATTATTCAAGTTGAGATTACATCAAATATGCAAGTCTCATGTCGCTGCAAGCATGCACCATGACACTTGGGGGCTAATGCAAAGTCATTTTTACTAGTCTTATTGATGACCCGACTCATCACATCATAATGAGCCGGCCCTTGGGGGCTACCAATCGCTCCTGTCAACAATTCAAGGTACACAAGTTAAATCCATTATATTGAAGGGTCCATTGCTCAGTTGATAAAGCACAAAGCTCTTAACCTTGTGGACGTGGGTTCAAGCCCTACGATGGAGGCTACATTATAAGATGTTATTTTCATTCAAGTATATATCAAGTCCCAGCTCAGTATTACCTTAATGACCCGGCCCTTGGGGGCTACACTGGTTGAAGTTTTTATGAGCATAAAGCAATTTCAAGTCCCAGGTTACTGCAAGCATGACAACCCGACACTTGGGGGCTACATATGTGGAATACTCAGTTTTGACTAGTGATTGAGATGAACAAACTGGATTTCTTCAAGCTTGTGACATTCATATTGAAGCAATTCTTAAGCTGTTACTACGTTACCTTCTTAAGACTTGGGGGCTACAAGTGATAGGCATATAAGAGGTATATTTTCAAAGCTGATGTTAACAAACAGTTATAACCCGGTGCCATCAATATTTATAAACCGGCAATTTTGGCAATGATAAACCGGCAAGTTCTACGTCCTTAAGCCGGCTGAAGATCAGATGAGTATTTCAAGGATCAATATTTTTGTTAAGCATTGGGAGCTGAATCAAATGTATTATTCTTCACAATACTTCTCTATGACAAACCAATGTCAGCAAATTGATTATGAAGCTGGTCTATTGACCCGGATTTTCTAGAAGAAGGAAATGACAAGGACTTAAGGATGATCAGGATTAGTTTAACATGGACAACTCCAAATTAAACTGGGGGCTAATGTCGGGGATATACCCCACGGTATGACCCGGCCGGAGTTATAACCCGGCTAGGACTTGATAACCCGGCAGGTGTTAAGTTAGATGATAACCCGGCAGGTGTTAAGTCAGATGATAACCCAGCAGGTGTTAAGTCAGATGATAACCCGGCAGGTGTTAAGTCAGATGATAACCCGGCAGGTGTTAAGTCAGATGATAACCCGGCAGGTGTTAAGTCAGATGATAACCCGGCAGGTGTTAAGTCAGATGACAACCCGGCAGGTGTTAAGTCAGATCATAACCCGGCAGACAGTCATAACCCGGCAGACAGTTATAACCGGCATACAGAGTCGCCTGGGGTTAACAAGTCCGAGACGTTAAGAAGCCCAAGATGTTAAGAAGCCCATGAAGAGAAGTCAAAATAGTTTAAGTCTTAATCCGAGTTGGACTCTACATGTAACCCGCCCCTTCAACTTATATAAGGATGGGAGGGGCAGGGCACCCCAAGAGTGGGGGAGATAACCTTTAGGGCTAGACATAACTAGGAGAGCCGGTTTACGGCGACTCCCTCATGATCATAATGAGACCTAGCCTCAAACAGCATGTAGGGTTGTTACCGGATGATGTTTCCCGGGGCCCGAAGCTGTCTAAACCCTTGTCTTGTGTTGCGTTTTCTCGATTCCGCTCAACCCCTCTCAAGCTACCACATAGATGCGTTGGCCTCACGACTAAGTCCTCACACTAGGACATCTGCCGTGACAATTCCACGACAGGGACCATAGATATCTCTTTTCTCAGATAGCTTGAACTCAAGTGTGTTGAGCCTCTCAAGTATGTCAGACGGATCGAGAGTCTTGAAGTCGGGGCGTTCTTGAATCATCAGGGCCAGGGTGTCGAATGAACTGTCAAGTGATCTCCAGAGTGTCTTGACGATTTCATGCTTGGTGATCTCAGTGGCGCCGAGTGCATGAAGATCATTTATGATATAAGTGAGGCGATCAAATGTGAGCTGGACATTCTCATTGTCATTTCTCTTGAAGCGGTTGAAGAGGTTGCGAAGAACACTGATCCTTGAGTATCTCTGGGTTGAGACGCCTTCGTTCACCCTGGAGAGCCAGTCCCAGACAAGCTTCGCAGTTTCCAGAACACTCACACGACCATACTATGCTTTGGTCAGATGACCACAGATGATGTTCTTGGCAGTTGAGTCTAGTTGAATGAACCTCTTGACATCAGCAGCAGTGACACATTCACCGACCTTGGGAACGCCGTTCTTGACGACATACTAGAGGTCGACATCAATGGTTTCAAGATGCATGCGCATCTTATTCTTCTAGTAGGGGTAATCAGTGCCATCGAAGACAGGGCACACAGCGGAGACTTTGATTATCCCTGCAGTCGACATAGCTAAAACTCCAGGTGGTTAAACCGAATCGCACAGAACAAGGGAGCACCTGGCTTTGATACCAATTGAAAGTGCTAGTTATCGACTAGAGAGGGGTGAATAGGCGATTTTTATGTAAGTCTTCAAAACACGGGGGCTCTGAAGACAAACAATAGAAATGAACCTATTGATATGCAGCGGAAGGTAGACTACACTAGACAAGCCATAGTCAAGTAAGTAATGAAGTGAAAGCACAAAGACTATTGGCAGCTAGGTAGTATAGATCAGGATGGAAGATATTATGAAGCCAGACAACAATAGTCGTCACACAGTGAAGTCAAACAGATCAAGCAAGCAGGCAAAGACTTCACGAAGACAAACTGTAAGTAAAAGAGGGAAGAGATAGAACCAGTTGCTTGGGGAGGACAGGGATTTGTTGGACCAGTTCCAGTTGTTGTGACAACTGTACGTCTGGTTAGGGAGGCTGAGATTTAACTCAGAAGACCGCGTCTTCACCTTATTCCCCTTGAGCTAAGGACACTTAGTTCTCGCCCAATCACTCTGGTAAGTCTTCAAGGTAGACTTCCAAAGCTTCACAGACTTCGTTCACTGGAAATCCACAATGACTCTTGGATGCTCAGAACGCGACGCCTAACCGGCTGGAGGATTCACAGTCCTCAAGTGTAACAAGTCTTCAGATCACGCAGACAGAAAGACTTCAGTGATGCCTAACACTTTTTGGCTCTGGGTGTTTTGGGCTTTGTCCTCGCAAGGATCTCTCTCTCAAATGCTTCGGAGGTGGGTTGCTCTCAAACGACAAAAGCCGTGCACTAACTCTGAGCAGCCACCAATTTATGGTGTAGGGGGTGGGCTATTTATAGCCAGGAGGCAACCCGACCTGATTTGTCCGAAATGACCCTGGGTCACTAAGGAACTGACACGTGTCCAACGGTCAGATTTCAAACACACGCGGCAGCTTGACTTGGGCTACAAGTAAAGCTGACTCATCCAGCTCTGGATAAGATTTGCTCTCATTGTCTTCGCTCGAAGACATAGGATTTGGTTGAGCATCACATCAGTCACTCTGACTTTGTTCACTTGGACCCCACTTAACAGTGCGGTGGTTCCTATGACTCAACAAAGAAGAAAAGGAAACTACAAAACAACTATGTCTTCGCACTCCATAGTCTTCACGTGAATGTCTTCTCGAGTCATAATCTTCGTTGTGAATATCTTCACATACCACCATTGTCTTCAATGTCTTCACACATTTTTAGGGGTCATCTCTGGTAGGTAAACCGAATCAATATGGGACTACTAACTGTGTTATCCTGCAATTCTCACAAACACATTAGTCCCTCAACCAAGTTTGTCGTCAATACTCCAAAACCAACTAGGGGTGGCACTAGATGACAAACTGGTTAAAGTTTTCAACGGGGATAAAAGTATGTGAAAGTTTAAGGGTAAGGCATTCTATTCATAAGTGGCAACAGGCTCCCCCTGAAGATGTGCATATGAGTAATTTGCTTTTGAATGCAAATGCACATGGCAGGTGATACGTCTCCAACGTATCTATAATTTTTTATTGTTCCATGCTATATTATATTCTGTTTTGGATGTTTATTGGGCTTTATTATACACTTTTATATTATTTTTGGGACTAACCTATTAACCGGAGGCCCAGCCCAAATTGCTGTTTTTTGCCTCAGTGTTTCGCAGAAAAAGAATATCAAATGGAGTCCAAACGGAATGAAACCTTCGGGAACGTGATTTTCAGAACAAACGTGATCCAGAGGACTTGGAGTCTATGTAAAGCAATCAACAAGGAGAGCACGAGGAAGGGGGGCGCGCCTACCCCCCTGGCGCGCCCTCCACCCTCGTGGGGCCCACATTGCTCCACCGACGTACTTCTTCCTCCTATATATCCCCATATACCCTGGAAACATCATAGATGGAGCAAAAACCCTATTTCCACCGTCGCAACCTTCTGTACCCGTGAGATCCCATCTCGGGGCCTTTTCCGGCGCTCCGCCGGAGGGGGCATTGATCACGGAGGGCTTCTACATCAACACCATAGCCTCTCCGATGATGTGTGAGTAGTTTACCTCAGACCTTCGGGTCCATAGTTATTAGTTGGATGGCTTCTTTTCTCTCTTTGGATCTCAATACAAAGTTCTCCTCGATCTTCTTAGAGATCTATTCGATGTAATCTTCTTTTGCGGTGTGTTTGTCGAGATCCGATGAATTGTGGGTTTATGATCAAGTTTATCTATGAACAATATTTGAATCTCCTCTGAATTCTTTTATGTATGATTGGTTATCTTTGCAAGTCTCTTCGAATTATCAGTATGGTTTGGCCTACTAGATTGATATTTCTTGCAATGGGAGAAGTGCTTAGCTTTGGGTTCAATCTTGCGGTGCTCGATCCCAGTGATAGTAGGGGAAACGACACGTATTGTATTGTTGCCATCGAGGATAAAAAGATAGGGTTTATATCATATTGCTTGAGTTTATCCCTCTACATCATGTCATCTTGCCTAATGCGTTACTCCGTTCTTATGAACTTAATACTCTAGATGCATGCTGGATAGCGGTCGATGTGTGGAGTAATAGTAGTAGATGCAGAATCGTTTCGGTCTTTGTCGCGGACGTGATGCCTATATACATGATCATACCTAGATATTCTCATAACTATGCTCAATTCTATCAATTGCTCGACAGTAATTCGTTTACCCATCGTAATACTTATGCTATCTTGAGAGAAGCCGCTAGTGAAACCTATGGCCCCCGGGTCTATTTTCCATCATATTAATCTTCCAACACTTAGCTATTTCTATTACCATTTATTTTACTTTGCATCTTTATTTCTCTTTATCATAAAAATACCAAAAATATTATCTTATCATATCTATCAGATCTCACTCTCGTAAGTGACCGTGAAGGGATTGACAACCCCTTTATCGCATTGGTTGCGAGGTTCTTATTTGTTTGTGTAGGTGTGTGGGACTCGAGCGTGGTCTCCTACTGGATTGATACCTTGGTTCTCAAAAACTGAGGGAAATACTTACGCTACTTTGCTGCATCACCCTTTCCTCTTCAAGGGAAAACCAACGCAGTGCTCAAGAGGTAGCAAGAAGGATTTCTCGCACCGTTGCCGGGGAGTCCACGCACAAGTCAAGACATACTAAGTACCCATCACAAACCCTTATCCCTCGCATTACATTATTTGCCATTTGCCTCTCGTTTTCCTCTCCCCCACTTCACCCTTGCCATTTTATTCGCCCTCTCTTTTCCGTTCGCCTCTTTTTCGTTTGCCTCTTGTTGCTTTTTGCCCCTATGTCCCTACCTAGATTTGGTGATCTTCACCTTAAAAGGTTGGAGGAGATTGAAAGCAATGTCCGAAGTTTTATGACTTTACAATTTGAGCATAATAATTTCTTTAGAAATGAGCTTAAGGAACAAAAAGGCTTTATGGAATACATGAATAAAGAGCTTGATGATATGTCTAAAGAATTTTATGGTTTGAAATCTCAGATTGCTCATCTTGAAAAATCAATAGCTGAAATTTCGGATAAGCAGGCCACCTTAGTTAATAAGATGGCCGCTAAACCGGAAATTTTTTATGAGAATAAAGATGAAGATCTAAAATTTATTGATGTGTCTCCTATTAAATCTTTGTTTTGCAATATGAATCTTGATAATGATGGGACTGGAGATGAGTCAACTTTAGTTAAAAGGCGTCCCAATAATTCGGAGTTTTTAGATCTTGATGCAAAATTTGGTAAAAGTGGGATTGAAGAGGTCAAAACTTTAGATTGCATTGAACCCACTATTTTGGATTTCAAGGAATTTAATTATGATAACTGCTCTTTAATAGATTGTATTTCCTTGTTGCAATCTGTGCTAAATTCTCCTCATGCTTATAGTCAAAATAAAGCCTTTACTAAACATATCGTTGATGCTTTGATGCAATCTTATGAAGAAAAACTTGAGTTGGAAGTTTCTATCCCTAGAAAACTTTATGATGAGTGGGGACCTACAATTAAAATTAAAATTAAATATCATGAGTGTTATGCTTTGTGTGATTTGGGTGCTAGTGTTTCCACGATTCCAAAAACTTTGTGTGATTTGCTAGGTTTCCGTGAACTTGATGATTGCTCTTTAAACTTGCACCTTGCGGATTCCACCATCAAGAAACCTATGGGAAGAATTAATGATGTTCTTATTGTTGCAAATAGGAATTATGTGCCCGTAGATTTTATCGTTCTTGATATAGATTGCAATCCATCATGTCCTATTATTCTTGGTAGACCTTTCCTTAGAACGATTGGTGCAATTATTGATATGAAGGAAGGAAATATTAGATTCCAATTTCCGTTAAGGAAAGGCATGGAACACTTTCCTAGAAAAAAAATAAAATTACCTTATGAATCTATTATGAGAGCCACTTATGGATTGCCCACCAAAGATGGCAATACTTAGATCTATTCTTGCTTTTATGCCTAGCTAGGGGCGTTAAACGATAGCGCTTGTTGGGAGGCAACCCAATTTTATTTTAGTTTTTTGTTTTTTGCTTCTGTTTAGGAATAAATATTTGATCTAGCCTCTGGTTAGATTTTTTTGTGTGTTTTAATTAGTGTTTGTGCCCAGTAAAACCGTTAGGATAACCTACGGTGATAGTTATTTGATCTTGCTGTAAAAAACAGAAACTTTGTGCGCACGAGATTAGTTTTCATAAATCACAGGAATGTGATTTTCAGTTGATTCTTTTTGCAGTAGATCAATAAACAAATTATCTAGAACTTCCTAATTTGGTGGAATTGTTTGCGTTCCAGAAGTTTGCGTTAGTTACAGATTACTACAGACTGTTCTGTTTTTGACAGATTCTGTTTTTCGTGTGTTGTTTGCTTATTTTGATGAATCTATGGCTAGTAAAATAGTTTATAAACCATAGGGAAGTTGGAATACAGTAAGTTTAACACCAATATAAATAAATAATGAGTTCAATACAGTACCTTGAAGTGGTGTTTTGTTTTCTTTCGCTAACGGAGCTCACGAGATTTTCTGTTAAGTTTTGTGTTCTGAAGTTTTCAAGTTTTGGGTAAAGATTTGATGGATTATGGAATAAGGAGTGGCAAGATCCTAAGCTTGGGGATGCCCATGGCACCCCAAGGTAATCTAAGGACACCAAAAAGCCATTGGGGATGCCCCGGAAGGCATCCCCTCTTTCGTCTTCGTCCATCGGTAACTTTACTTGGAGCTATATTTTTATTCACCACTTGATATGTGTTTTGCTTGGAGCATCTTGTATGATTTGAGTCTTTGCTTTTTAGTTTACCACAATCATCCTTGCTGTACACACCTTTTGAGAGAGACACACATGATTCAGAATTTATTAGAATACTCTATGTCCTTCACTTATATCTTTTGAGCTATATAGTTTTTGCTCTAGTGCTTCACTTATATCTTTTAAGCTATATAGTTTTTGCTCTAGTGCTTCACTTATATCTTTTAGAGCACGGTAGTGGATTTGTTTTATAGAAATTATTGTTCTCTCATGCTTCACTTATATTATTTTGAGAGTCCTACAAAACAGCATGGTAATTTGCTTTAATTGTGAAATTAATCCTAATATGCAAGGTATTCAAGATTAGTAAAAACTCTCTTATGAGTGCGTTGAATACTAAGAAAAGTTTGATGCTTGATGATTGTTTTGAGATATGGAGGTAGTGATATTAAAGTTGTGCTAGTTGAGTAGTTGTGAAATTGAGAAATACTTGTGTTGAAGTTTGCAAATCCCGTAGCATGCACGTATGGTAAACGTTGTCTAACAAATTTGAAACATGGGGTGTTATTTGAGTGTCATCCCTTGTGTGGAGGTCGGGGGCACGCGATGGTTAACTCCTACCAACCTCCCCCCTAGGAGCATGCGTGTAGTGCTTGGTTTTGATGACTTGTAGATTTTTGCAATAAGTATGTGAGTTCTTTATGACTAATGTTGAGTCCATGGATTATACGCACTCTCACCCTTCCATCATTGCTAGCATCTTCGGTACCGTGCATTGCCTTTTCTCACCTTGAGAGTTGGTGCAAAATTCGCCGGTGCATCCAAACCCCGTGATACGATACGCTCTATCACACATAAGGCTATGTTTGGTAGCGAAGTATTGTAAAAACCAAAGTAACGAAAAACCACAGTATTTTAGCATGTGGGTACATAATACTGCAGTTTTGACATACCAGTGTATTTTGAAGTATTCAGAATACAGTGACCTGTTTGGCAAGCGATTATATGCAACAACGTAAATTAGCTAGCTAGCTGTATTGAGCAGCTGCAATGTGCCCGGCCGGTGCTAGCTAGCTAGCCGCATGAATGAACGGCCATGCATAACAACCAGCCGCATGCACTGAACTGCCATGCACAAAGCTAGAAGGAGGCAGTTGAACACGACACGGAGCTGCCAGCGGCTCCGCGTGGACTCAGGCTTGTCCTCAACTAAATTGAAGATGTCATTTGTCCTGTCCATAACCAGCTGCAAGCCTTCCCTGTTGTATTGGATTGGAGCCCTTCTGCTAACCAAGGGCAGCGTGCCGGCCAACTTCACGACAGGGCAACAAGACAATTTTGCTCTCCGTTTATAATGGCCTTTTGTTCCTCTCGGCTGGCACTGGGCAGCAGGAACGGGAACGATGCGGCCGTGCGAAGGCAAGGGGACGAAGATCAGCATACTCGCGTTGATCTCTCCTTTGCATACTGGCCGTTGCTTAAAGGCAGGAAGAAGACAAGCGATGCAATGTTTCTTTCGCGTGCTCAGTTTAAAAAAAAGAGGTCGAGGGTTCTTTTTTTTAGACAGAGAAAAAACTGTCGTTTTGAATATACTGTAGTTTTAATACCACCGTTTTCTCTAATAGCCAAACAGCTCTTAGGAATTAAAACTGTGGTATTTTAAAAAACTGTAGTATTCCCCGAATACTTAGAAAAAACTTTGTTACCAAACGGGGCCTAAACCTCCTTATATCTTCCCCAAAACAGCCACCATACCTACCTATTATGGCATTTCCATAGCCATTCCGAGATATATTGCCATGCAACTTTCCACCGTTCCGTTTATCATGACACGTTTCATCATTGTCATATTGCCTTGCATGATCATGTAGTTGACATCGTATTTGTGGCAAAGCCACCATGCATATTATTTCATACATGTCACTCTTGATTCATTCCCGGTACACCGCCGGAGGCATTCATATAGAGTCATACTTTGTTCTAGTATCGAGTTGTAATCATTGAGTTGTAAATAAATAGAAGTGTGATGATCATCATTCATAGAGCATTGTCTCCCCCCCCCCCCAAAAAAAAGAGAAAGGCCAAAAAAAAAAAAGGCCCGAAAAAAATAGAAAAAAGGGGCAATGCTACTATCCTTTTCCATACTTGTGCTTCAAAGTAGCACCATGATCCTTATGATAGATAGTCTCTTGTTTTGTCACTTTCATATACTAGTGGGAATTTTTTGTTATAGAACTTGGCCTGTATATTCCAACAATGGGCTTCCTCAAATGCCCTAGGTCTTCATGAGCAAGCAAGTTGGATGCACACCCACTTAGTTTCTTTTGTTGAGCTTTCATACATTTATAGCTCTAGTGCATCCGTTGCATGGCAATCCCTACTCCTCACATTAACATCAATTGATGGGCATCTCCATAGCCCATTGATTAGCCACGTTGATGTGAGACTTTATTTTTTTGTCTTCTCCACATAACCCCCATCATTATATTCTATTCCACCCATAGTGCTATGTCCATGGCTCATGCTCATGTATTGCGTGAAAGTTGAAAAAGTTTGAAAATTCTAAAGTATGAAACAATTGCTTGGCTGAAACCGGGGTTGTGCATGATTTGAGTATTTTGTGTGACGAAGATGGAGCATAACCAAACTATATGATTTTGTAGGGATGAACTTTCTTTGGCCATGTTATTTTGAGAAGACATAATTGCTTAGTTAGTATGCTTGAAGTATTGTTACTTTTATGTCAATATTAAACCATTATCTTGAATCTTTCGAATCTGAATATTCATACCACAATTAAGAGGGTTACATTAAAAATTATGCTAAGTAGCATTCCACATAAAAAAATTGTTTTTATCATTTACCTACTCGAGGACGAGCAGGAATTAAGCTTGGGGATGCTTAATACGTCTCCAATGTATCTATAATTTTTTATTGTTCCATGCTATATTATATTCTGTTTTGGATGTTTATTGGGCTTTATTATACACTTTTATATTATTTTTGGGACTAACCTATTAACCGGAGGCCCAGCCCAAATTGCTGTTTTTTGCCTATTTCAGTGTTTCGCAGAAAAAGAATATCAAACGGAGTCCAAACGGAATGAAACCTTCGGGAACGTGATTTTCGGAACAAACGTGATCCAGAGGACTTGGAGTATACGTAAAGCAATCAACGAGGAGAGCACAAGGCAGGGGGCGCGCCTACCCCCCCTGGCGCGCCCTCCACCCTCATGGGGCCCACGTTGCTCCACCGACGTACTTCTTCCTCCTATATATACCCATATACCCTGGAAACATCATAGACGGAGCAAAAACCCTATTTCCACCTCCGCAACCTTCTGTACCCGTGAGATCCCATCTCGGGGCCTTTTCTGGTGCTCCGCCGGAGGGGGCATTGATCACGGAGGGCTTCTACATCAACACCATAGCCTCTCCGATGATGTGTGAGTAGTTTACCTCAGACCTTCAGGTCCATAGTTATTAGCTAGATGGCTTCTTTTCTCTCTTTGGATCTCAATACAAAGTTCTCCTCGATCTTCTTGGAGATCTATTCGATGTAATCTTCTTTTGCGGTGTGTTTGTCGAGATCCGATGAATTGTGGGTTTATGATGAAGTTTATCTATGAACAATATTTGAATCTCCTCTGAATTCTTTTATGTAGATTGGTTATCTTTGCAAGTCTCTTCGAATTATCAGTTTGGTTTGGCCTACTAGATTGATCTTTCTTGTAATGGGAGAAGTGCTTAGCTTTGGGTTCAATCTTGCGGTGCTCGATCCCAGTGACAGTAGGGTGATACGTCTCCAACGTATCTATAATTTTTTATTGTTCCATGCTATATTATATTCTGTTTTGGACATTATTGGGCTTTATTATACACTTTTATGTCATTTTTGGGACTAACCTATTAACTGGAGGCCCAGCCCAGAATTGTTGTTTTTTGTCCGTTTTAGTGTTTTGCAGAAAAAGAATATCAAACGGAGTCCAAACGGAATGAAACCTTCGGGAACGTGATTTTCTGAACGAACGCGATCCAAAGGACTTGGAGTCCACGCAAAGCAACGAACGAGGAAGGCACGAGGTAGGGGGCGCGCCTACCCCCCCAGGCGCGCCCTCCACCCTCATGGGCCCCTCGTTGCTCCACCGACGTACTTCTTCCTCCTATATATACCTACGTACTCCCAAACTACCAGATACGGAGCCAAAAACCTAATTCCACCGCCGCAACTTTTTGTACCCGAGATATCCCATCTTGGGGCCTTTTCGGGAGCTCCGCCGGAGGGGGCATTGATCACGGAGGGCCTCTACATCATCTCCAAGGCCTCTCCGATGAAGTGTGAGTAGTTTAACTCAGACCTTCGGGTCCGTAGTTATTAGCTAGATGGCTTCTTCTCTCTTTTTGGATCTCAATACAATGTTCTCCCTCTCTCTTGTGGAGATCTATTCGATGTAATCTTCTTTCGCGGTGTGTTTGTCGAGATCCAATGAATTTTTGGTTTATGATCAAGATTATCTATGAACAATATTTGAATCTCTTCTGAATTCTTTTATGTATGATTGGTTATCTTTGCAAGTCTCTTCGAATTATCAGTTTGGTTTGGCCTACTAGATTGATCTTTCTTGCAATGGGAGAAGTGCTTAGCTTTGGGTTCAATCTTGCGGTGTCCTTTCCCAGTGACAGTAGGGGCAGCAAGGCACATATTGTATTGTTGCCATCGAGGATAAAAAGATGGGGTTTATATCATATTGCATGAGTTTATCCCTCTACATCATGTCATCTGTCTTAATGCGTTACTCTGTTCTTCATGAACTTAATACTCTAGATGCATGCTGGATAGTGGTCGATATGGGGAGTAATAGTAGTAGATGCAGGCAGGAGTCGGTCTACTTGTCGCGGACGTGATGCCTATATACATGATCATACCTAGATATTCTCATAACTATGCTCAATTCTATCAATTGCTCGACAATAATTTGTTTACCCATCGCAAATACTTATGCTATCTTGAGAGAAGCCACTAGTGAAACCTATGGCCCCGGGGTCTATTTTCCATCATATTAATCTTCCAATACTTTGCTATTTTTATTGCCTTTTATTTTACTTTGCATCTTTATCACAAAAATACCAAAAATATTATCTTATCATCTCTATCAGATCTCACTCTCGTAAGTGACCGTGAAGGGATTGACAACCCCTTTATCGCGTTGGTTGCGAGGTTCTTGTTTGTTTGTGTAGGTGCGAGGGACTCGTGCGTGGCCTCCTACTGGATTGATACCTTGGTTCTCAAAAACTGAGGGAAATACTTACGCTGCTTTACTGCATCACCCTTTCCTCTTCAAGGGAAAACCAACGCAGTGCTCAAGAGGTAGCAAGAAGGATTTCTGGCGCCGTTGCCGGGGAGTCTACGGAAAAGTCAAGCCATACCAAGTACCCATCACAAACTCATCTCCCTCGCATTACATTATTTGCCATTTGCCTCTCGTTTTCCTCTCCCCCACTTCACCCTTGCCATTTTATTCGCCCTCTTTTCCGTTCGCCTCTTTTTTTTCGTTTGCTCGTCGTTATGGCTAGTCCTTTATCTTCTCCGTTGTCCCCCGAGAATGAAGTTCTTAATTTTAAGCAAAGGGAGGGAGAAAATCTAAAAGAGGCTTGGTATAGAATTTGCAATGCTCAAAATAGATCTACCACGAAGCAATCTACTTCTGTTCTTCTTCGCAATTTTTATGTAGGTGCTACTCCTTGGTACAGATATATCCTTGATACCATTACCGGAGGGAATTTCTTGGGTAGCCATACTTTTGATTCTTATAATGCTATGATAGATTTGTTTGGCTCACCACCTCTTTTGGTTGATAGAACTATGTTAACTTTGGAGCATGTAATGCAAAGACTTGAAATTATTGCTACCGTAGAGTTAATTGAAAGTTTGGATAAAAAGATCCACAACCAAATCACCCAATATGGATCTAAAGTAGGAGTCACTTTGAAAAATATTAAAGAGAAGGAACCCATAGTTAATGAAAGAATAAATCAGGATTCCACTAGAATCGATAAACTAGAAGGTATCATTACCAATTTGGGAACCGCTTTTTCTTCCGTAAAGAACACTCCAAGTCCTCCAACTAAAATTTCCAAGCTTATGTATGTTCCTAAAAATAAGGGTGAATCCTCTAGTAAGGAAGCTGCGGATCTCAAATCTATAAGTACTCATCCCAATCTTTTTGCTATCATTAAGGAACCATTTGCTACAAATGAATTTTTCGGTTATGTGCCTAGATGTTTGATAATTAATAAAAAGAAAGAAACTCCTAAGAATGATAGATGTCTCATTGAAGAATTGCCTACCAAAGATGGCAATACCTAGATCTCTCCTTGCTTTTATGCCTAGCTAGGGGCGTTAAAAGATAGCGCTTGTTGGGAGGGAACCCAATTTTATTTTAGTTTTTTGCTTTTTGCTTCTGTTTAGGAATAAATAATATGTCTAGCCTCTGGTTAGATTAGTTTTTGTGTTTTAATTAGTGTTTGTGCCAAGTAAAACGGTTAGGATAACCTACGGTAATAGTTATTTGATTCTGCTGCAGAAAACAGAAACTTTGCGTGCACGAGATTAGTTTTCATAAGTCACAGGAACGTGCTTTTCAGTTGATTATTTTTTTCTGTAGATCAATAAACAAATTATCTAGAACTTCCTAATTTGGTTGAATTTTTCACGTTCCAGAAGTTTGCGTTAGTTACGGATTACTACAGACTGTTCTGTTTTTGACAGATTCTGTTTTTGTGTGTTGTTTGCTTATTTTGATGAATCTATGGCTAGTAAAATAGTTTATAAACCATAGGGAAGTTGGAATACAGTAAGTTTAACACCAATATAAATAAAGAATGAGTTCACTACAGTACCTTGAAGTGGTGTTTTGTTTTCTTTCGCTAACGGAGCTTATGAGATTTTCTGTTGAGTTTTGTGTTGTGAATTTTTCAAGTTTTGGGTAAAAGATTTGATGGATTATGGAACAAGGAGTGGCAAGAGCCAAAGCTTGGGGATGCCCATGGCACCCCAAGATAATCTAAGGACACCTAAAAGCCGAAGTTTGGGGATGCCCCGGAAGGCATCCCCTCTTTCGTCTACTTCCATCGGTAACTTTACTTGGAGCTATATATTTTTTTTCACCACATGATATGTGTTTTGCTTGGAGCGTCTTGTATTATTTGAGTCTTTGATTTTTAGTTTACCACAATCATCCTTGCAGTACACACCTTTTGAGAGAGACACACATGATTTGGAATTTATTAGAATACTCTATGTGCTTCACTTATATCTTTTGAGTTATATAGTTTTGCTCTAGTGCTTCACTTATATCTTTTGGAGCATGGTGGTAGATTTGTTTTATAGAAACTATTGATCTCTCATGCTTCACTTATATTAATTTGAGAGTCTTGAAATAGCATGGCAATTTGTTTTAATTATAAAATCATGAGAAAATTTGATACTAGATAATGGTTTTGAGATATAAAGGTGGTAATATCATAGTTGTGCTAGTTGAGTAATTGTGGAATTGAAAAATACTTGTGTTGGGGTTTGTTATTCCCGTAGCATGCAAGTATGGTGAACCGTTATGTAAGGAAGTCGAAACATGAGGTATTTGTTGATTGTCCTCCTTTGTGTGGCGGTCGGGATCGCGCGATGGTTAACTCCTACCAACCCTTCCCCTAGGAGCATGCGTAGTAGTACATTGCTTCGAGGCCTAATAAATTATTGCAATAAGTATATGAGTTCTTTATGACTAATGTGAGTCCATGGATTATACGCACACTTACCTTTCCGCAATTTTCTAGCCTCTTCGGTACCGCGCATTGCCCTTTCTCACCTTGAGAGTTGGCGCAAACTTCGCCGGTGCATCCTAACCCCGTGATATGATACGCTATATCACACATAAACCTCCTTATATCTTCCTCAAAACAGCCACCATACCTACCTATTATGGCATTTCCATAGCCATTCCGAGATATATTGCCATGCAACTTTCCATCGTTTTGTTTATCATGACACGCTCCATCATTGTCATATTACTTTGCATGATCATGTAGTTGACATTGTATTTGTGGCAAAGCCACCATTCATAATTCTTTCATACATGTCGCTCTTGATTCATTGCATATCCCGGTACACCGCCGGAGGCATTCACATAGAGTCATATTTTTGTTCTAAGTATTGAGTTGTAACTCCTGAGTTGTAAGTAAATAAAAGTGTGATGATCATCATTATTAGAGCATTGTCCCAAGTGAGGAAAGGATGATGGAGACTATGATTCCCCCACAAGTCGGGATGAGACTCCGGACTAAAAAAAAGAGGCCATAAAAAAAAGAAAAAAAGCCCAAATATAAAAAAAGAAATGAGAGAAAAAGAGAGAAGGGACAATGTTACTATCCTTTTACCACACTTGTGCTTCAAAGTAGCACCGTGATCTTCATGATAGAGAGTCTCTCATTTTGTCACTTTCATATACTAGTGGGAAATTTCATTATAGAATTTGGCTTGTATATTCCAATGATGGGCTTCCTCAAAATGCCCGAGGTCTTCGTGAGCAAGCAAGTTGGATGCACACCCACTTAGTTTCTTTTTGTTTGAGCTTTCGTACACTTATAGCTCTAGTGCATCCGTTGCATGGCAATCCCTACTTCTCACATTGATATCTATTAATGGACATCTCCATAGCCCGTTGATACGCCTAGTTGATGTGAGACTTTCTCCTTTTTTGTCTTCCCACATAACCCCTACCATTACACCTTATTCCACCATAGTGCTATATCCATGGCTTGCGCTCATATATTGCGTAAGAGTTGAAAAGGGTGAAGCGCGTTAAAAAGTATGAACCAATTGCTTGGCTAAAACCGGGGTTGTACATGATATGAATATTTTGTGTGGGGAAGATGGAGCATAGCCAGACTATATGATTTTGTAGGGATAACTTGCTTTGGCTATGTTATTTTGATAAGACATAATTGCTTCATTAGCATGCTTGAAGTATTATTGTTTTTATGTCAACATTAAATTTTTATCTTGAATCATATTAAATCTGAACATTCGTGCCACAATAAGAAGAATTACATTGAAATTATGCTAAGTAGCATTCCACATCAAAAATTCTGTTTTTATCATTTACCTACTCGAGGACGAGCAGGAATTAAGCTTGGGGATGCTTGATACGTCTCCAACGTATCTATAATTTTTGATTGTTCCATGCTATATTATATTCTTTTTGGACATTATTGGGCTTTATTATACACTTTTATATCATTTTTGGGACTAACCTATTAACCGGAGGCCCAGCCCAGAATTGCTGTTTTTTGTCCGTTTCAGTGTTCCGTAGAAAAAGAATATCAAACGGAGTCCAAACGGAATGAAACCTTCGGGAACGTGATTTTCTGAACGAATGTGATCCAGAGGACTTGGAGTCCACGCAAAGCAATGAACGAGGAAGGCACGAGGTAGGGGACAATGTTCTAATAATGATGCTCATCACACTTTTATTTACTTACAACTCAATATTACAACTCGATACTAGAACAAAGATATGACTCTATATGAATGCCTCCGGCGGTGTACCGGGATATGCAATGATCTAGCGTAGCAATGACATCAAAACGACAAGCCATGAAAACATCATGCTAGCTATCTTACGATCATGCAAAGTAATATGACAATGAATGCTCAAGTCATGTATATGATGATGATGGAAGTTGCATGGCAATATATCTCGGAATGGCTATGGAAATGCCATGATAGGTAGGTATGGTGGCTGTTTTGAGGAAGATATAAGGAGGTTTATGTGTGATAGAGAGTATCGTATCACGGGGTTTGGATGCACCGGCGAAGTTTGCACCAACTCATCCTAAAGGCAAACCTTGGCACATTATTTTTATAATACAATGGAATTGTACAAGGGGATAATTATTTTTGTTGAAAAGTTTCTGTAATTAAGATTCACAAAGTTCCCGTGGGCATGAACAAAGTTCAAGGACGTCCCCCACTTTCACAATGCTCGTCTCTCTCACTTTCACTTTTCTTTTTGAAAAGTTTTGGGTTCCCCTCTTTATTTTTTTGTTTTTAAATTATAAAAGCACTCAACAGAAATAAATGACTCTCTAAAACTTCCGGGTTGTCTCCCTGGCAGCGCTTTCTTTAAAGCCATTAAGCTAGGCATATAGTGCTCAAGTAATGGATCCACCCGGATCCCAAGGTATATCAAAGCCAATTTTAATTAACAATGATTTGTAATTTAGTAGTGAGCACAAAGTAACATATATCATGCAACAACGAAGTCTAACTCTCTTCCTATGCATTGGCATGTCATAAAAGAACAATTCATGCACGCCAAGTAAAGGCCAATGCATAGTATAAGCAGTTTTTTTGCAATTTTATCGTGTTGGAAACATAAAGAGGCGGAGATGTAGTTCCTCTCTCATAATAATTGCAAGTAGGTGCAGCAAGCACATGCATATTATATCTATCAAAATCATCATGTGTGGTAGTAAAACGCAACCCATCAATATAATCCTTAATAAACACAAACTTCTCTGATATAGTGTAGTTGAGAGAATTCAAAAAGATAATAGGACTATCATGCGTGGGTGCAATAGCAACAATTTCATGTTTAACATAAGGAACTATAGCAAGTTCATCTCCATAAGCATAATTCATATCGGCATCTTGGCCACAAGCATAGCAAGCATCATCAAAAAGGGATATTTCAAAAGAATCAAAGGGATCATAACAGTCATCATAGCAATCATCCTTCGGTAAGCACGAAGGGGAATTAAACAATGTATGGGTCGAAGAGTTACTCTCATTAGAAGGTGGGCACGGGTGATCAATCTGCTCTTCCTCCTTTGTTCTTCGCTCTCCTCCTCATCTTTTTCATCCAATGAGCTCACAGTTTCATCAACTTCTTCTTCCATAGATTCCTGCAAAATATTAGTCTCTTCTTGGACAGCGGAGACTTTCTCAATAAGTGCATTAATATCGGAATTGTATTCATAATTCTCATAACAATATTTAAGGATAGCTAAATTTTCAGGTCTATAAACAGCATCATAAAGATCTTCAAACTCTTTGAACATAGATTCAATTTCATAAGCACCCATAGAAGCAACAAATTCTTCTATTTGTTCCACATCATAGTAATCATATATACCATTAGCATAAGAGGCTAAGGTTTTATTATCATTAAATTTGCATGAAAAGGGAAGGTGTGGAGCCTTCATCCTAGAGCAACAAGTATAATCATATCTCAAGCATAGTTGCCTAGCATACCACTTCAATATATGAATTTGATCCCATAATAGTTTCCCTTTTTGAGTCAAGCGATAATCCCTAAAGTATTCACATTGATCCAACATTACTCCCATTACATAATTGAATGGGGTTTTCTCAGGATTATTAAAGTAGTACATAATATCTTTCACATAACCAGCATCGAGGGTTTTAGGAGATTACCCATCTCCATGAGCAGCAAGTACACCTAATTTTTTTGGTATTCCGTGTTCCGTATCCATAACTAATGATAAAGAACAACTAAGAACATCAAATAAAAATTACTTAGTGATAAAGCAAACAAGCACACACAAGAATATTCACCCCACCCTATTGCTCCCCGGCAACGACGCCAGAAAAAGGTCTTGATAACCCACAAGTATAGGGGATCGCAACAGTTTTCGATAAGTAAGAGTGTCGAACCCAACGAGGAGCTAAAGGTAGAATAAATATTCCCTCAAGTTCTATCAACCACCGATACAACTCTACGCATGCTTAACGTTCGCTTTACCTAGAACGAGAGTGGACCGCTATAGATAGAGGGGGGGAGGTGATGGAGATGTTGGTGAAGATGGCGGAGGTGTTGGTGAAGATTGCGGTGACGATGATGGCCCCGGCGGCGTTCCGGCGCCACCGGAAGCGAGGGGGAGAGAGCCCCCCTCCTTGTTCTTCTTCCTTGACCTTCTCCCTAGATGGGAGAAGGGTTTCCCCTCTGGTCCTTGGCCTCCATGGCATGGGAGGGGCAAGAGTCCCTCCGAGATTGGATATGTCTCTCTGTCTCTCTCTGTTTCTGCTTGTCTTGCGCTGCCCTTTCACCGTTTCGTATATATATATATATGGAGATCCGTAACTCCGATTGGACTGAAATCTTCGCCGTGATTTTTTACTAAAAATTAGCTTTCTTGCGGCCGAAGAAGGGCATCAACCACCTTACGGGGGGGCCACGAGGGGGGCAGGCGCCCCCAGGGGGGCAGGCGCGCCCCCTGCCTCGTGGCCACCTCGGGCACCGTCTCGCGTTGATTCTTCTTCCCATATTCTCCAAATATTCCAAAAGTATTCTCCGTCCGTTTTTATCCCGTTTGGATTCCGTTTGATATGGGGTTTCTGCGAAACATAAAACATGCAACAAACAGGAACTGGCACTGGATCAATAATTTAGTCCCAAAAATAGTATAAAAAGTTGCCAAAAAGTATATGAAAGTTGTATAATATTGACATGGAACAATCAAAAATTATAGATACGACGGAGACGTATCAATATTCAGCATCTTGTGGCAGTGGCTTCATCATGCTGAGCATCTGACTCATGTTGGGCTCAGGCTTCTGAAATATGCTCTCCAATGCATTCTTGTGTAGCTGACAACCAGGTTCATAGAGCTCACCTGGAGTGGGCAGGGAAGTAAGCTCAATGATATCTTGAGCTTTGGCTTCATGGTGCACATCACCTGTCATCCACTCAAGGACCCAAGTCTTCGGATCCCTGTTGTAGCCATGAATGTGAAGAATGGCATAGAATTGCAGCAGAAGCTCCTCATTCCAATGCTCTTTGTCAGTTACGAGCTGTAGAAGGCCAGCATCTCTGAAACAGTCTAGAGCTTCTTCCAAGCACGGCAGACCAGCAATGGCTTCACAATCCAGACGCATGTGAGGAAAGATTCGCCCTTGATTGTAAAAGATACATGAGTAATAACTGCGCTGTTGATAGCTCCAGAAGCGATCAGATGAGATCTTTGGCTTTGAGTGCGGGTTCTTGGCACTGTCAAAGAATGTGTTGTGTGCCCTGAAGCTGTTTACATTGAACGATCCTGGCGATGTTGCAGCACCGGGAAATCTTGGCAGTCGGGGCTTTGGCTTCTGGACCTGAGGCCTTTGCTCCACATGGTATTCAAATTGTGGTCTGGGAGTAGTGGGAGGAACCAGAACAGGCCATCGAACAGTGACAAGTTGGCCGCGATCATATGCCTGCTCAATAGTGTGAGGCCTTGGCGGTGGAACAGCAGCTTCGGCATTGACTGTTGCTTCAGGTTGCACACTAGCTTCAGGCGTAACATTAGCTTCAGGCGCCACAGTGTCTTCAGCCATGACAACGTCATTAGCTTCAGCAGAGTTGTTTGTGGCCGCCTCAATGTTTTCAACCTCCGTTTCTGTGGCAGGAGGGTTGGGCATAGACACGTTCTCCTCGAGAACAACTCCTTGAGTAACAGGGGGTGTGGCAACTATTTCTTCTTCTCTTGGTTCTTGATTGTCATCGGCTGATGCAGTCGGAATGTCTTCAGCAGCTTTGGCTTCAGACTCAGAGACATTCATGGTAGGGGTGGCGTCAGGAAACACTTGACGTGCCACTGAGTTTTGATGCGCTTCCCCTTCTGGAATGCTCGACATGGCGATCTATGTCCTAGGGCCTTTGCGAAGCCTGCAGAAAGCCGACGACGCCTGTGGTGAGGGAGTGGTCTGCACCATGTAATTGTCATCGTCAAGCACCGGAGTGGTGACTTGAGGTGGTGGAGGACTGGGTGTGTCATCTTGACTTGGTGTGTCTTGTTGAGGGTGATCAGCCCACGATGCATCCTGAGTAATTGGCGTCAATGGACGACCAGTGCTGATGAGTTCGCTGTTCGTAAGAACAGGCGATGATACCAGTTGGTGCTCGATCTAAAGAAGGTCTTCATCATCTTCTACATTGTCGCCATGACCAATGTCTTCAGTTTGATGGGGTCGACAGCTGGAATTTCTTCATCTTCAGGAGCCTCTGTGGAAGCAGGCTCGTGAACTACAAGTTGACGCTCTTGGTTGGTGGAGGCAGGACGAGCAACTGAGATGGGCTCGACAACAAGTGGCTCTGTGGCAGCAGCACGCTCTTTCCGCGAAGACTTTGTCTTCGGCTTCTTTGTTGATGGAGCACCATCAGAGGCATTCTTGTGCTTGCGCTTCTTGGCTTCGGCCTCAGCTGCCCTTGTATTCTTCAGTTATGAAGCTGCTGAGGGGACCTTAGGCTTCGAGCCTGTCATGCTGGCAGGGAAGATAATGCGAGGTGCTTCCTGCCTTGATGCTTCAGCTTGGGCCACAGCAGGCTTCTTCTTTTGTTTGGCAGCCATCTTGGGGTCAATGCCTGGACGCCCAAGAGCCTTGCGCTTTCTGCCTCATTGTGTGCTTGAACATATTTTTCTGTGAAGTATTTCATTCGCTCTCTTGAACCTTTTGCTTCATCACGTTTCTTGTGAAACTCTTCCTTGAGGTCATGTAGCATTTGCTTGAAGCCTTGGACATCAGCCACGCTGAGCTTGGCCATATTCTTCTTGAAGTGAGCCTTCTCATAATCAATTTTGTTCTTCAGCTCAACAATTTTCTGAGCCAAGGCCAACTCATTAGCAATGGCTCCGTGGAAGGTGACGCGGATATCAATAGGCAGCTGAAGATCATCAATGCTGAGGCTTGGGTTGTCAAACCATTCGTCAATGAAGTTATTCAGAATATCCACGTCAAAGAGGGGCAGTTCGTTGAAGATCTCCGCCTCGTGCTTGCTCTTGATCAGCAGCTCAAGGGCATCATCACCAAGATCTTCATCGCTAGACATATCAATGGTGGCATCCTCATTGCGCAGAACTACAGCAGGGGTCAGTTCTTGAGCAGAACTCTTGATGGGCTTCTTCTTCTCCTTGGATTTCTCTATCTTCTTGGAGATACGAGAAAGATCTTCAGATTGCACACTGGCTTCAGGAGGTGCAGTGGCCAATGGCTTCACACGCGAAGCTCTTGGTGCGGTAGAAGGCTTTGAAGCCTTTGTTTTCTTTTGCTTCTGCGGCTTAGGTGGAGCTAGCGCTTCATCCGAATCTGCGTCATCCGCTGAGTGATCCACAGCGGCCCCCTGTACTGCTATGTGAGTGATGAGGCCTTCGAGGTTATAGAAGGGGCCAACGACGTTTGGATTTGCATCACGGGCGCCATCAGCCCTTGGAGCAGATGGACCAGGGTTGAAGTCAAGTCCAAATGCTTTCTTGTTCTTCACAGCAGAATCTTTGGCAAACTTATAGTTGCGCTTGAACAGATTGTCGTCGTGACACCATAATAGAGAAGATGGGTCAGCATTCTCTGGTTGTGGTCCTCGGACCATGCAAGGATAGAAGCCTTGAGCAATGGCTTCGGACTTGGACTTGGGCTGAAGATTTCTGTATAGAATATCTCCCCATGGTCGCTTGATGGCGTTCTTTTCATCATACTCAGCAGTCACATATCTATAAAGGAACCATTGTTCCGCCCAATATCTTCGAATCCATTGGATTCGAGTCTTGCGCTGACCATAGTTCTCTTCAGGATCTGTCTTGTACAGCTCATACAGATCAGGAGGTAAATCCTTGGATGTATTTCCACGGCTCTGCCTGCCGCCTTTCCTTGCAGATTTTTCAGTTGCCATAATATTCAGACTGAAAGGCTTCAATACAGTGAATGGCTTCCTTTTGCTGGTCAGACAGGAACCGGCTTCAGGAGAATTGATGTGTTGCTGTAAGAATTCTGCAAATGAATGCAGACTATGAGAACCAAGGGATTCTCCCACGGACATGTACCTATGACAGCATTAGAGGTGCGAGGGAAGGGGAAGAGGTCATATGCATTCTCAGAAGATTTTGAAGATAAATCGGTTTGAAGACATTGACCTCATAGCACGAAGACATTCACTTATTTGGTGAGAGTCGGTTCCAGATTTGTACGAATCCAAGAATAAGTACAAGTGAGGAATCTAACTAGTTGTGAAGCATAAGTGAATATACTTTGCAAGATATGAGATACAGAAGAAGATAGATCCAGCTTTGGAAGGTGAGAAACCACTTTTGGTTGAAGTGGATGGATCTGATGAATCGAAAAGGCAGTAGAAAGTAAGTTTTAATTACCGCACGAGGAACTGCTAGACGAAGTTGAGAGGGAGGCCGAGCAGTTCAATCTCCCGCGCCCAAACTTGGCGGCGGAAGACACCTACAGCGGCGGCGGAGAGGACGAGGTCCGCGGCCGGCGTGAGGACGGCGTCGAAGAATCGCGCCAGCTAAGCGCTTCGTCTCCGGCGTCAACGCGAGCTAGTGGAGGCACTAGGATTTGTGCGAGGTGGCGAGGTGGAAGAAGCGATTATGACCGCGGTGAGTTGTGTATATATAAGGAAAGGGACAGCACAGCGTAATTACGCAGGTGCCCCTGGCGGTTCACATCTGAAGGACATGTGGCATGCATGCAACACATTGAAAGTTGTTCCATGTTCCCACGCACGCCTGGATTATCGGGTGGTCGTTCCGGCTTCTCCGGGTTTCAGGCAATAAGAATATAGCATTACAACAGATTCAACTTTTGTCTCTGTATCTTCTGCTGACAAGGACGCAGAGAAGACATTCGACAGTTTCAATAGAATGCATATGATTTAGATAGATAGAATCTGAGGTAGAAGCATAGAAAAGGGGTTAGGGTCCGATCACATTCACTTAGATCAAGAAATTCAAACACGAAGATATAGTTATAAGTGAATGTTGTAGAGGACATAACACAAATATATGTATATATCAGAATAAGACCAAATCAACATTGTGAAGATAAACAAGAGATCAAATCAATGTTAAAGACAAACCAAATGCGAAGACTTTGCAAATGTGATGCCAAACGAAACACTTCAAACAAAAGTTTGGTGGTGGCGTTACCCACCGAATAGGAAGTATTAGACCCAAACACGGCGCACAATTATCGTGGCGCTCCGAAGTCAAATTCCGCGTTAATGTATTCACACTTAGAGTGTATGTCTTCATTGATTGAAGATATACGTTACTTCGTGTGTTGCACATCTAAGTCATCAACATGCATAAGTGTTAGGATGTGTGTCCAATTACAGGACATTCGAGGATTCTAAGATATTTAGCTCACACCGCAACTTGCAAAACCTTTTCTCATCCAAGGGATTTGTGAAGATATCTGCCAATTGCTCTTCAGTGTTGACGTGAATGATATCAATATCTTCCTTCATGACATGATCTCTGAGAAAGTGATGACGAATTTCAATGTGCTTTGTCTTTGTCTTCGAGTGCTGAACTGGGTTGTTGGCAATCTTGATGGCGCTTTCATTGTCGCAGTAGAGTGGCACGTGCTTCAGGTGGATACCATAGTCCTTGAGAGTTTGCTTCATCCACAGAAGCTGAGCACAGCAAGATCCAGCAGCAATGTATTCAGATTCAGCAGTGGAGAGAGATACACAGTTCTGCTTCTTTGAAGACCAACAGACAAGTGATCGTCCCAAAAAGTGACATGTGCCTGATGTGGACTTGCGATCAACCTTGTCACCAGCATAATCAACATCTGAGAATCCAACTAGATCAAACTCTGAGCCCTTTGGATACCATAATCCTAGTGTTGGGGTGTAAGCCAAATATCGAAGAATTCGCTTCACAGCTAAGTTATGTGATTCCTTTGGTGCCGCTTGGAATTGGGCACACATGCAAACACTAAGCATTATATTTGGCCTAGATGCACATAAATAGAGTAAATAACCAATCATGGAGCGGTATACCTTTTGATCGAACTCTTTACCATTGACGTCAGGACTCAGATGACTTTTGGTTGGCATTGGCGTCGTGTATCCTTTGCAATCTTGCATTCCGAACTTCTTTAGGCAATCTTTGAGATATTTTTCTTGTGATATGAAGATGTCGTTGCTATGCTGACGAATTTGAAGACCGAGGAAGAATTTCAGTTCACCCATCATGGACATCTGATATTGCTCTTGCATCATGTGTCCAAACTCATCACTGTATCTCTTGTCAGTGCAGCCAAAGATAATGTCATCCACATAGATTTGGCACACAAACAGTTCTCCATCATATGTCTTCGTGAAGAGTGTAGGAACTAGAGAACCAGGTTTGAAGCCTTTGCTCTTCAGGAAGTCCTTGAGCGTGTCATACCAAGCGCGAGGAGCTTGTTTGAGGCCATACAGTGCCTTGTTGAGCTTGTATACCATATAGGATGTTTTGGATCTTCAAAGCCAGGTGGCTGTGCAACATACACTTCTTCTTCAATCTTGCCATTGAGAAAGGCACTCTTCACATCCATTTGGTACAGAAGAATGTTGTGATGGTTGTCATAGGCTAGCAGTATGCGAATGGCTTCAAGCCTTGCCACGGGAGCAAATGTTTCATCGAAGTCAATCCCTTCAACTTGGGAGTAACCTTGAGCAACGAGACGAGCCTTGTTTCTAACAACCTGACCATGCTCATCTGGTTTGTTGCGATAGATCCATTTGGTGCCTATGATGTTGTGCTTGCGAGGATCAGGACGCTTGACCAATTCCCACACATTGTTCAGCTCGAACTGTTGAAGCTCTTCTTGCATAGCTTGAATCCATTCAGGTTCCATGAAGGCTTCAGCTACTTTCTTGGGTTCAGATATTGAGACAAATGCAAAGTGCCCACAGAAATTTGCTAGCTGTGTTGCTCTTGAACGGGTGAGTGGACCAGGTGCATTGATGCTATCAATTATCTTCTCAATCTGTACTTCATTTGCAACACGAGGATGAACTGGACGAAGATTTTGCCCTTGCTGATCATTGTCTTCATCTGCAGTATTGGCTTCAGGCTGAGCATTGTCTTCAGGTTGACTTGGTGCAATGATGATTTCTTCTTCAGCCTGTGCCTCTGAAGGTATGATTTCTCCAGTACCCATCAGCTTGATGGATTCACTTGGTGGGACTTCATCTAGCACATTTGGCAGGTGCTCCCTTTGTGAGTCGTGAGTCTCATCGAACCGCACATCCACAGTTTCAACCACTTTATAGTGAAAGAGGTTGAAGACTCTGTAGGAGTGCGGATCCTTTCCGTAACAAGCATAAAACCTTCATGTGCTTTCGGTGCAAATTTTGAAGTGTGATGTGGATCCTTTATCCAGCACCTAGCACCAAATACTCTGAAGTAACTGACATTTGGCTTCTTACCAGTTAGGAGCTCATAGGATGTCTTCTTTAGAAGCTTATGGAGATAAACACGGTTGATAACGTGGCATGCAGTATCAATGGCTTCAGGCCAGAACTTCCTTGGAGTCTTGTACTCATCAAGCATCGTCCGTGCCATCTCAATGAGGGTTTTGTTCTTGCGCTCCACGATGCCATTCTGCTGGGGTGTGTATGGAGCAGAAAACTCATGAGTGATGCCCAATGTATCAAGGTAAATGTCGAGGCCGGTGTTCTTGAATTCTGTGCCGTTGTCACTTCTGATATGCTTGATCTTGATGCCATAGTTCGTCATGGCACGATTGGCGAATCGTCTGAAGACATCCTGCACTTCATTATTGTAGAGGATTATATGCACCCATGTGTATCTCGAGTAATCATCAACAATGATGAAGCCATAGAGGCAAGTAGTGGTAGTGAGAGTAGAGTAGTGAGTAGGGCCAAAAAGGTCCATGTGAAGCAGCTCGAAGGGTTGAGATGTCGTCACGATTGTCTTCGAGGGATGCTTGGCCCTAGTCATCTTTCCAGCTTCGCAGGCACCACACAGATGATCCTTCTTGAACTTGACGCCCTCGATGCCAACGACGTGTTTCTTCTTCGCGAGAGTGTACAAGTTCCTCATGCCAGCATGTCCTAGCCTCCGATGCCAGAGCCAGCACTCTGAAGCTTTTGCTAGAAGACATACGGCCAACTGTGGTCCTGCTGAGAAATCTACCATGTACAGATCATCTTTCCGATACCCTTCAAAGACTAGAGATTTGTCAGATTCCATTAGCACAAGGCAACGATATTTTCCAAATATCACAATCATGTTTAAGTCACAAAGCATTGAGACAGACATCAAGTTGAAACCAAGGGATTCAACAAGCATCACGTTATCCATATGCTGATCCTTTGAGATTGCAACTCTACCTAGACCCAATATCTTGCTTTTACCAGTGTCAGCAAATGTGATGTGACTCTTGTCAGATGGACGTAAGGTTGAGTCCATGAGAAGACTTCTATCACCAGTCATGTGGTTAGTGCATCCACTGTCCATAATCTATTCTGAAGCCTTTGGTGTCATACCCTACAGTGCAGTTAGGGGGAGAGGCTTCACCAAGGGTATTGTGAAGCATAAACATTTGATGAACGAGTGGATTATGAAAGTTCAGATCTTGGTTAGGATAAACAGGGTGATCATCAAGGAACTCAGGAACGAAATACATAGTAAGACCATTTGGACATTTGATCTTGCGTCCCACAAGATGTTTTAGGTCCCCAGCATTAGCATCGGACGCCTTTGATTTCCGGCTGGAGACCTTTCGCTGCAAAAGAGAGTTAATTTTTCTTAGCCGCCCACATCTTCAGGGGTGGCTTAGAAGTAATGAGTCTAAGTGCAGCATCTGAGAACTTTGGCTTTGGAGCCCTAGCAAATAGCCTTGCAGGAGGTGAATAATACTCATATGAATAAGCAGAATAGTTCTTAGTCTTATGAACATAGCGGTTTGAAGAAACACGCTCATATTCACAAGTCTGAGTAAGATTTCCCTGCACAACATTGGCGTTAGGGTGACTCAAGTGAGTCCTCTGTCTGTATGACGCCTTTGGACCATATGAAGCCTTTGGTCTGGGGTTTGTCTTCTTCACTGGTGGTGTCATGATGACATTCACCTGAAGATTCTCAAGACAACTCTTGGGCACCCAGATCTTCTTCATAGGTGGTCCATTCCTGCAGTTAGTACCAATATACCTGGTAAACACTTCACCATTCTGATTCTTAAACAGTTTATAGTTTGCATCAAAGGATTCATCAGTGATAATCGGGTTAGCACAAGTGAAGCCAGATAAAGTAGACGGATACACTGAAGGTCCCTTTGCAGCAACCCATGTGGTTTTGGGGTACTGCTCAGGCTTCCAGTAAGAACCATCAACATTCATTTTCCTTTCGAACCCAACACCCTCTTTCCTAGGGTTTCGGTTCAGAATCTGCTTTTTGAGAACATCGCACAGTGTTTGATGCCCTTTGAGACTTTTGTACATTCCTGTCTCAAGCAATGTCTTCAACCTGGCATTCTCATCAGCAATAGTAGTGGTATCCTCAGCAGAGGGGTTAGTTACCACATCAGCAGTTGAAGATATTGCAACAGTAGCAGCAGTAGAACATTCAACAACAGAGGTAGCGTTATCACGCTCAAGGCATTTTAGACATGGTGGTTCAAATCCTTCCTAAGCGGGACTGATCTGTTGAGCGCAAAGTGACTCGTTCTCCTTTTGAAGATCTTCATGAGCCGCTCTCAATTTCTGAAGTTCTTGCTTCCTTTGAAGATAATCATAGGAAAGCTTTTCATGGGTTGTTGAGAGCGTTTCATGACGACTTTCAAGTTCCTCGTACTTAACATGAAGATTTTTGATGTCTTCAATTAAGGACTGAGATCGGGTCATTTTCGCGTCCAACAGATCATCGCTTTTGTCTAGCAATTTTTGAATATGTTCCATAGCTTTCTGTTGTTCAGTTGCAATTTTAGCAAGTGTTTTGTAGCTTGGTTTGGATTCACAATCAGAGTCATCTTCACTTGATGTTTGAAAGTAAGCATCGCGTGAGTTTACCTTGGCACCGCGTGCCATGAAGCAGTAGGTGGGTGTAGAGTCATCCTCATCCTTAGCATCAGTGTTGGTGACGAGGCCATTATCTTCGGTGTTGAAGATGGACTTGGCGACATATGCTGAGGCTAGAGCCAGGCTTGCCACACCTGAATCGGACTCCTCCTCAGACTCCACCTCTGCCTCCTCAGAAGCAGACTCCTCCTCTGAATCCATCTCCTTGCCAACAAATGCACGAGCCTTGCTCGATGAGCTCTTCTTGTGTGATGAAGACTTCGATGAAGACTTGGAAGAAGACTTTGAGGATTTCTTCTTCTTCTTCTTCTTGTCATCAGAATCATATTCCTTGCTCTTTTTCTTCTTGTTGTTCTCATTGTCCCACTGCGGACACTCAGAGATCTAGTGACCAAGTTTCTTGCACTTGTGGCATGTTCTCTTCTTGTGGTCATGAGCAGAAGCTTCATCATTTCTTGAGCTGGATCTTGAAGACTTTCTGAAGCCTTTCTTCTTAGAGAACTTTTGGAACTTCTTCACAAGCATATCAAGCTCCTTTCCAATGTCTTCAAGATCCCCAGAACTGCAGTCAGATTCTTCTTCAGATGAGGAAACAACCTTTGCCTTCAAAGCGCGAGTTCGGTCATAGTTGGGACCATAGATATCGCTTTTCTCAGATAGCTGGAACTCATGTGTGTTGAGCCTCTCAAGTATGTCAGACGGATCGAGAGTCTTGAAGTCAGGGCGTTCTTGAATCATCAGGGCCAGGGTGTCGAATGAACTGTCAAGTGATCTCAAGAGTGTCTTGACGATTTCATGCTTGGTGATCTCAGTGGCGCCGAGTGCATGAAGCTCATTTGTGGTATCAGTGAGGCGATCAAATGTGAGCTGGACATTCTCATTGTCATTTCTCTTGAAGCGGTTGAAGAGGTTGCGAAGAACACTGATCCTTGAGTATCTCTGGGTTGAGACGCCTTCGTTGACCTTGGAGAGCCAGTCCCAGACTAGCTTCGCAGTTTCCAGAGCACTCACGCAACCATACTGTCCTTTGGTCAGATGACCACAGATGATGTTCTTGGCAGTTGAGTCCAGTTGAATGAACCTCTTGACATCAGCAGCAGTGACACCTTCACCGACCTTGGGAACGCCGTTCTTGACGACATACCAGAGGTCGACATCTTATTCTTCCAGTAGGGGTAATCAGTGCCATCGAAGACAGGGCACGCAGCGGAGACTTTGATTATCCCTGCAGTCGACATAGCTAAAACTCCAGGTGGTTAAACTGAATCACACAGAACAAGGGAGCACCTGGCTCTGATACCAATTGAAAGTGCTAGTTATCGACTAGAGGGGGAGTGAATAGGCGATTTTTATGAAAGTCTTCAAAACACGGGGGCTTTGAAGACAAACAATAGAAATGAACCTATTGATATGCAGCGGAAGGTAGACTACACTAGACAAGCCATAGTCAAGTAAGTAATGAAGTGAAAGCACGAAGACTATTGGCAGCTAGGTAGTATAGATCAGGATGGAAGATAGTATGAAGCCAGACAACAATAGTCGTCACACAGTGAAGTCAAACAGATCAAGCAAGCAGGCAAAGACTTCACGAAGACAAACTGTAAGTAAAAGAGGGAAGAGATAGAACCAGTTGCTTGGGAAGGACATGGATTTGTTGGACTAGTTCCAGTTGCTGTGACAACTGTACGTCTGGTTAGGAAGGCTGAGATTTAACTCGGAAGACCGCGTCTTCACCTTATTCCCCTTGAGCTAAGGACACTTAGTCCTCGCCCAATCACTCTGGTAAGTCTTCAAGGTAGACTTCCAAACCTTCACAGTCTTCGTTCACTGGCAATCCACAATGACTCTTGGATGCTCAGAACGCGACGCCTAACCGGCTGGAGGATTCACAGTCCTCAAGTGTAACACGTCTTCAGATCACGCGGACAGAGACTTCAGTGATGCCTAACACTCTTTGGCTCTGGGTATTTTGGGCTTTGTCCTCGCAAGGATCTCTCTCTCTCAAATGCTTCGGAGGTGGGTTGCTCTCAAACGACAAAAGCCGTGCACTAACTCTGAGCAGCCACCAATTTATGGTGTAGGGGGTGGGCTGTTTATAGCCAGGAGGCAACCCGACCTGATTTGTCCGAAATGACCCTGGGTCACTAAGGAACTGACACGTGTCCAACGGTCAGATTTCAAACACACGCGGCAGCTTGACTTGGGCTACAAGTAAAGCTGACTCATCCAGCTCTGGATAACATTTGCTCTCATTGTCTTCGCTCGAAGACATAGGATTTGGTTTAGCATCACATCAGTCACTCTGACTTTGTTCACTTGGACCCCACTTAACAGTGCGGTGGTTCCTATGACTGAACAAAGAAGAAAAGGAAACTACGAAACAACTATGTCTTCGCACTCCATAGTCTTCACGTGAATGTCTTCTCGAGTCATAATCTTTGTTGTGAATATATTCACATACCACCATTGTCTTCAATGTCTTCACACATTTTTAGGGGTCATCTCTGGTAGGTAAACCGAATCAATATGGGACTACTACCTGTGTTATCCTACAATTCTCACAAACACATTAGTCCCTCAACCAAGTTTGTCGTCAATACTCCAAAACCAACTAGGGGTGGCACTAGATGCACTTACACTTTTTTGTCCGTGCCCTTCCCTGGTTGTCCGCCTGAATGTTTAGGGAGGAAGTGGGGGGGGGAGGATACGGTTGGGTCGCATTTTTTGTCAGGCCCTGTGGGCTATCCGTCCGGACGTTTAGGGAGGAAGTGTGTGTGGGTTGGGGGGGTCCGGTTGGGTGGCATTTTTTGTCCGGGCCCTGTCCTGGTTGTCCGCCTGAATGTTTATGGCGGAAGTGGGATGATATGGTTGGGTTGCATCTTTTTGTTAGGCCATGTGGCTTGTCCGCCCAGACGTTTAGGGATGAAGTGTGTGTGGGGGGGGGGGGCTCCGGTTGGGTAGCATTTTTTATCCGGGCCCTGTCCTGGTTGTCCACTTGAATGTTAAGGGGGGAGTTGGGGGAGGATACGGTTGGGTTGCATTTTTTTGCCCTGTGGGCTGTCCGCCTGGACGTTTAGGGAGGAAGTGTGTGTGGGTGGGGGGTCCGGTCGGGTGGCATTTTTTGTCCGGACCTGTCCTGGTTGTCCGCGTGAATGTTTAGGGAGGAAGTGGGGGGATGATACGGTTGGGTTTGCATCTTTTTGATAGGCCATGTGGGTTGTCCGCTCGGACGTTTAGGGATGAAGTGTGTGTGGGGGGGGTCCGGTGGCATTTTTTGTCCGGACCCTGTCCTGGTTGTCCGCCTGAATGTTTAGGGAGGAAGTTGGGGGGGGAGGATACGGTTGGGTTGCATTTTTTTGTCAGGCCCCGTGGGATGTCCACCCGGACGTTTAGGGAGGAAGTGTGTGGGGGGGGGGTCCGGTCAGGTGGCATTTTTTGTCCGGGCCCTGTCCTGGTTGTCCGCCTGAATGTTTAGGGAGGAAGTGGGGGATGATACGGTGGGTTGCATCTTTTTGTTACGCCATGTGGGCTGTCCGTCCGAACGTTTAGGGAGGAAGTGTGTCTGGGGGGGAGGGGGTCCGGTTGGGTGGCATTTTTTGTCCGGGCCCTATCCTGGTTGTCCGCCTGAATGTTTAGGGAGGAAGTGGGGGGATGATACGGTTGGGTTGCATCTTTTTGTTACGCCATGTGGGCTGTCCGCCCGAGCGTTTAGGGAGGAAGTGTGTGTGGGGGGGGGGTCCGGTTGGGTGGCATTTTTCTTCCGGGCCCTATCCTGGTTGTTCGCCTGAATGTTTAGGGAGGAAGTTGGGGGAGGATACGGTTGGGTTGCATTTTTTTGTCAGGCCCTGTGGTTGTCCGCCCGGACGTTTAGGGAGGAAGTGTGTGTGGGTGTGGGAGGGGGGGTCTGGTTGGGTGTCATTTTTGGTCCGGGCTGTCCGCCCGGACGTTTAGAGAGGGAGTGGCGTGTCTGGTTGGGGGACATTTTTTTGTCCGGGCAGTCCGCCCAGACGTTTAGGGAAGAAGTGTGTATGGGGGGGTCCGCTCTAGATGCTCTAGAAAGTACAAAGCACCTTAAATAGATAAAAATTACATTGAGGACCTTGCACCACTGCCTCTCGTGAGAACTAGCCGCCAATGCGTCGCTGTCATTGTTGCCCAAATGGAGCCGGCTTGACCTTGTAAATGACAACAGGAAGTCTTCCCACACGTGCACTAAGGTCTAGCACTCAAGTGTTGCAGTCAACGTCGTTGAACCCTCGAATCAATCTAAACCGCTTGACATCGGATTTCATTATCACACACGTCCAACGAAAAACCCTAACATCACCACCCCAAGGGACGACATAAATCTACGCCAGAGCTCCGCCTACTCCATCCGAGTGAACGAACTTGAGAAGTATTGATGCCTGGAAGACCAACTCGATGATGAAGCTCCGCCATCCGCCGAACTTTGCCCTGCAAGAAAACAACATAACTACTGGCCAAAGCCGAGGCACCGGGACTCCCCTCCCTCCCATCGGTGACCTGAGCAGCATGCATAGGTGAGGTGGATCTAGGGGCTCGCCGGCGAAGCACGGAAAGTTATATACGCCAAAAGGCATACTATTTGGAAGTCCATGATATAACCGAAGTGTTTCATTTTGTTCTTTTATGTTGTGGCGGTTTCCGGCCGACGACTTGACTTCCTCTTCCCCCAAATCTTGCTCCGACGGCTTGGGATTGCTCAAACTCTGGCCGGGGCGAAATCCTCGCCCGACCTTTCGACGCTGTCAGCGGTGACACCCGCGGGCGTCGTCCCCTTCTTGGAAGCGCCGTCATCCGCACCCTCTTCGAGCGCCAAGGGAAACCCTAGGTCTGATTATCCGACCGGACGGCGGCGGCGACGACGTCGTTCTCCTTGGTGAAGGTGTTGCCTTGTTTGCCCGCAGTGTCCCCTCAGCGGTGGACTCGAAAACGCTGGTCGTCTCGGTCTTGTTTGGGCTGCTTTCCCAGGGCGGCGAGTTTGGCCGCGTTGTTTCTACGCGTGGGCCGAGCATATGCTCCGGACACCATGTTCACGTGTTATGGTTTGAACATAATATATCTGGTTTTTAAATAAATATAAAAAATTCCGCGGAGGGTGGAATGCAGCCAAAATCTGTTATCACTCGCACGTCTGGTCCGGTCTGAACGTCCATGGAGACGTAGGTAGGCTGCACAACCTCTACGGGCTACACCCTCAAAAAAAAAAACCTCTACGGTCTACGGTAATTAAGGTTGCGTGACGTTACGTGCAACAGCCGCTTTCGCTTCCGACTCTCTCCCTTTTCGATAAGAACGAACCAGCCAGGGACCTCCCCCCATCCCCACTGCCCAGCAAGAACACGCCTCCCTCCCCCGACCCCGAACTCCTCGCAGTCAGCGCGAGAGATCTCTCCCTGCTTCTTCCATGGAGAAGGCGATCGACCGGCAGCGCGTGCTCCTCGCGCACCTCCTCCCCTCCGCATCGAGCCAGACCCAGCTATCCGTGAGATCTCGTCCTCCCGTGATTTTATCCCCTCTTCGTTCTCCCGCGATCCTCTTTTTTTTTTTCTTTTACTTAGGCGGGTGCTTGACGAGCTGAATGGTTGATTTGTGCGTGCAGGCGTCGCCGTGCGCGGCCGGGGACAGCGCCGCCTACCAGCGGAGCTCCTGCTTCGGGGACGATGTCGTCATCGTCGCGTAAGCATCCCTGCCCTCCCCTCCTTCCCTACCCACTACCTACCCGCCCATCCAATCATGGATCATTCTCTTCTTACCCCAGGCGAATTGATGCTAGTTCCGATTTGTATCCTCTGCTCCTCTAGTTCAAGGGACGGAATTACTAGTTGGTTTGTCAGCTGGTAGACAGCCAGCCGACTCCCCAACCTGTAGTTGAGTTCAGTTCAGGTGGTCAAATATGCAGGGGAGGGATCTGATTTTTTTTCCCACAGCCTAATTAGTAATTAACCTTCTTGTATACTAGTACTGTTTTACAAGCACACCAAGCATGCTAGATGATCTTGCAAATTATTTTTACAAGAACAAACGCTTGATCCACAGACACTACACAGTTCAGAGTTCAGATCTTGTACTCTGCCAGCGGCTAGCTCATTATCACAGTTGCTGTCCAAGTTGTGTATAACTAAAAGCTAGGTTCTGGAAATGCGCTCTTCTTTATGGCTGCACCATGCCAATACAAACAGAATGATGTTTGTAGACTTTGTTCTGATTATTACTTTCTTCTTCTTTGCTGTGTCACCCTCAGTGCCTACCGTACACCGATATGCAAGGCCAAGCGAGGAGGCTTCAAGGACACGTACCCAGAGGACCTCCTTACCCCTGTTCTCAAGGTTTGCACTTGGCATGTTCCTATTTGTGGTTCAGTTCTCTGGCTCGTTCAAACCGAGGACGGCATTCTCAGATTTTTGCTCACTGCACATCTCCATGTATAGGCTGTTCTGGACAAAACTGGAATCAACCCAGCTGAAATCGGTGACGTCGTGGTCGGGACGGTGCTAGGCCCAGGTTCTCAGCGTGCGATCGAGTGCAGGACTGCATCTCTGTTAGCTGGAATTCCTGGTAAATACTGTGCTATCAAAATCATATATGCCACCCTCGTATGAAGGAAGGGGTTTCTTTCTTATGGACAGCGATTTCTATTTCCTTAAAATATTCCCTCTTCGTTGATGCAGAGACTGTCCCTGTGAGAACTGTGAACCGCCAATGCTCATCGGGGCTACAGGCAGTAGCAGATGTTGCTGCTGCTATAAAAGCTGGTTTCTATGAAATAGGTAATTACTATGTGCTTTATGCTAGTTTTGCTGCATAGATGCTTTATTTTAAGTTAGATTAGAGGTGCTGAACTACAGTTTTTGGTCCGAAACAGGGATTGGTGCAGGTCTTGAATCCATGTCGGTGAACTCTGTTGGTTGGGAAGGCCAAGTAAACCCAAGAGTAAGGATTCTATAAGCACCATGTACTTTGCTCCATGTAACTTACTCTGCTTGTGCCTTGGTAACACATTTTTCTTTGCAGGTCATTGAACTACAGAAGGCACAGGATTGTCTTCTACCCATGGGAATAACATCTGAAAATGTTGCTCAGCGATACGGTGTAACCAGAGAAGAGCAAGATAAGGCTGCTGTGAGTTCCTCATGCATATGCGCTATGTTTTAATTCCATTGCTTCGCCCTATACATGGAAATGTGATTAAAGTTTGTCTTTTAACAGGTTGAGTCTCATGCGAGAGCTGCTGCAGCCACGGCTTCTGGAAAGTTCAAGGATGAGATTATTCCAGTGCATACAAAGGTAAATGGCACTGCTCCTTTTTTTGCACTATATATTTTTATCTATCAGAAGTATTTGATATGAGCACTAATATCATCTCATTCTGCAGCTTATTGACCCCAAAACTGGAGAGGAAAAGAAAGTTGTGATATCAGTTGATGATGGGATTAGGCCAGGGACCACGCTATCTGGATTGGCCAAGCTTAAGACAGTTTTCAAGAAGGATGGGACTACAACTGCAGGTATTCAGAACTCTTTGCTGGCACTACTGTTCCAAACAGAAGCCTGTTTGTCTGTATCTGAAAGATTCTGTTAAACATATGTAGGTAATTCTAGCCAAGTGAGTGATGGTGCTGGAGCTGTTCTTCTCATGAAGAGATCTGTAGCGGTGAGCAAGGGGCTTCCTATACTTGGCGTTTTCAGGTGCGGTATCTGCCTCTCCCTCCTTATGTATAGAAGAAATAACATTTGTTAACAAGTTTGATGAATGGTATTTGAGAAATACCTTACCTACATCTGCTGCTTTACTGATTTTATTGGTGTTTCCTCCAATCATCATTTCAGGAGTTTTGCTGCTGTTGGAGTGGATCCAGCTGTTATGGGTGTCGGCCCTGCGGTCGCCATACCTGCTGCAGTGAAGTCTGCTGGCCTTGAGATTGACGACATTGATCTCTTTGAATTGAACGAGGTAACTTCAGTTGTCACAACCCCAGCTTTTTTCTTACCTAGTATGTAACAATTGTTTGACACCCTGTTCATCCATTTTCAGGCCTTTGCCTCCCAATTTGTCTACTGCTGCAACAAGCTGGGACTCGACCGGTCAAAGGTGAACGTGAATGGAGGAGCCATCGCTATGGGGCATCCTCTTGGAGCAACAGGTAATTAACAGAGCATCTGCTCGCCTGTATGCGAGATTTCATAAGCTAGTCCTTGGAATGCGACGGTCCCAACAGAAGCACTGCTGTTGCAAATTATAAACTGTTGAGCCTGTTTGTTTTCCTCAGGCGCCCGGTGCATCTCGACCCTTCTGAACGAAATGAAGCGCCGGGGCAGGGACTGCAGATTCGGCGTGGTGACCATGTGCATCGGTTCGTTCTCTCTCCCTCTGAACCCCGCTGCTCACACACGCAGTTAAGAATAACGCACTTGTGCTCGTAACTGAACACGCTGTGTTGCCGTGGATCGCAGGGTCCGGCATGGGCGCGGCGGCCGTGTTCGAGCGGGGGGACTCGGTGGACGAGCTCTCCAACGTGCGCCATATCCAGTCGCACAACTTCCTGTCCAAGGATGCTGCAAAGTAGAGGCGGGCGTGAAACGAAGTCGATCATCCTCACAAGCAGCAGAGACCCACAGCAGAAGAATAATTTTTACAGGCAAGAAGAAGTTTGAAGAAATGTAATTTCGTGGGGGATAAAAAAGGATGTATTATCAGTAACATAAATCTTTCATGTACGCTTGCTCTGAATAAAAGATGATTATTTTTCTACAGTAACAAGCCTTGCTCTGAAGGTGGAAATGCTCTGTTTTCTACAGTAGTACCACCGCGCCACTAGTAAGTGTACACCTCTATCGGTACTGGCCGATGTCATATGGGGGTAGATAGAAACCGGACCACACTACTCGTATGTAGTAGTAGCACAAAATTAAATCGAAATAAGCTGTGTATACGGAGGGCACGAATCTGAGCCTTTCTGGAAAGTGTTGATTTCTACACCATATGGTACTTCATTTTCCACACACACGCAAAAAAAAAAAAGTAATACTTTTTTTTGAACATCAGTAGAGACGCAAGCGCTCATACACTCACCCCTATGAACATACACACGCACACCCTACCCCTATGAGCATCTCCGAAAGACTGAACCGTAATACTAGAGGAAATGAAACCTCCATTTTTTTTCCTTTTTTTTAGCATTTTTCTCCCGTGAGGGATGACGGGAATGAAGTTTCACGTCCACCGCCGTCATCCCAACTCCTGATTCCAGCCATCTCCCCCCCCCCCCCCCCCCGGCCGCCCGACGTCCCCGCCCTTCCTCGCCTCAGGTCGCGGCAGCTCCGCCATGGATGCGGGCATGTTACTAGTCTAAGTTACTCCCCATTGTGGCTAGTCTGGACCCCCCTCCTATGGCCCATATGGCCCATATCTTCCCCCCGGGGGTTCCGGTAACCCCCCGGTACTCCGATAAATATCCGATACATTCCGGAACACTTCCGGTGTCCAAATACTATCATCCTATATATCAATCTTTACCTCTCGACCATTTCGAGACTCCTCGTCATGTCCATGATCTCATCCGGGACTCCGAACAACATTCGGTCACCAAATCATATAACTCATGCAACACTAAATCGTCATACAACGTTAAGCGTGCGGACCCTACGGGTTCGAGAACTATGTAGACATGACCGAGACACTTCTCCGGCCAATAACCAATAGCGGAACCTGGATGCTCATATTGGTTCCTACATATTCTACGAAGATCTTTATCGGTCGAACCATTATGACAACATACGTTATTCCCTTTGTCTATCGGTATGTTACTTGCCCGAGACTAGATCGTTGGTATCTTCATACCTAGTTCAATCTCGTTACCGGCAAGTCTCTTTACTCGTTCCGTAATACATCATCCTGCAACTAACTCATTAGTCACTTTGCTTGCAAGGCTTCTTATGATGTGTATTACCGAGAGGGCCCAGAGATACCTCTCCGATACTCGGAGTGACAAATCCTAATCTCGATCTATGCCAACCCAACAAACACCTTTGGAGATACCTGTAGAGCATCTTTATAATCACCCAGTTACGTTGTGACGTTTGATAGCACATAAGGTATTCCTCCGGTATCCGGGAGTTGCATAATCTCATAGTCGAAGGAATATGTATTTGACATGAAGAAAGCAATAGAAATAAAACTGAACGATCAATATGCTATGCTAACGGATGGGTCTTGTCCATCACATCATTCTTCTAATGATGTGATCCCGTTCATTAAATGACAACACATGTCTATGGTTAGGAAACTTAACCATCTTTGATTAACGAGTTAGTCTAGTAGAGGCTTACTAGGGACACGGTGTTTTGTCTATGTATCCACACATGTATCAAGTTTCCGGTTAATACAATTCTAGCATGAATAATAATCATTTATCATGATATAAGGAAATATAAAATAACAACTTTATTATTGCCTCTAGGGCGTATTTCCTTCACCGATGTCCAGCCACGACCACTGGATGGCGATGCCCGTAAGCTCCTAGTCATACAGTGCGTTGCTGCCAAAGCCGAAGTCCTCCTCCGCCACGAGGCCATCCCAGTGTTGGGAATCGTAGCATAATTTAAAATTTTCCTACGCTCACCAAGATGCATCTATGGAGTCTACTAGCAACGAGGGGAAAGGAGTGGATCTACATACCCTTGTAGATCGCGAGCGGAAGCGTTCCAATGAACGTGGATGACGGAGTCGTACTCGCCGTGATCCAAATCACCGATGACCGAGTGCCGAACGGACGGCACCTCCGCGTTCAACACACGTACGGTGCAGCGACGTCTCCTCCTTCTTGATCCAGCAAGGGGGAAGGAGAGGTTGATGGAGATCCAACAGCACGACGGTGTGGTGGTGGATGTAGCGGGTCTCCGGCAGGGCTTCGCCGAGCTTCTGCGAGAGAGAGAGAGGTGTTGCAGGGGAGGAGGGAGGCGCCCAAGGCTTAGATGTTGCTGCCCTCCCTTCCCCCCACTATATATAGGGCCAAGGGAGAGGGGGGGGCGCAGCCTTGCCCCTTCCTTCAAGGAAGGGTGCGGCCAGGGGGGAGTCCTTCCCCCCCAAGGCACCTCGGAGGTGCCTTCCCCCTTTAGGACTCTCCCATCTTTCTTATCTCTTGCGCATGGGCCTCTTGGGGCTGGTGCCCTTGGCCCATATAGGCCAAGGCGCACCCCTTACAGCCCATGTGGCCCCCCGGGGCTGGTGGACCCCCTTGGTGGACCCCCGGACCCCTTTCGGCACTCCCGGTACAATACCGATAAAGCGCGAAACTTTTCCGGCGACCAAAATAAGACTTCCCATATATAAATCTTTACCTCCGGACCATTCCGGAACCTCTCGTGACGTCCGGGATCTCATCCGGGACTCCGAACAACTTTCGGGTTTCCGCATACATATATCTCTACAACCCTAGCGTCACCGGACCTTAAGTGTGTAGACCCTACGGGTTCGGGAGACATGCAGACATGACCGAGACGCCTCTCCGGTCAATAACCAACAGCGGGATCTGGATACCCATGTTGGCTCCCACATGTTCCACGATGATATCATCGGATGAACCACGGTGTCGAGGATTCAATCAATCCGTATGCAATTCCCTTTGTCAATCGGTATGTTACTTGCCCGAGATTCGATCGTCGGTATCCCAATACCTTGTTCAATCTCGCTACCGGCAAGTCTCTTTACTCGTACCGCAATGCATGATCCCGTGACTAACGCCTTAGTCATATTGAGCTCATTATGATGATGCATTACCGAGTGGGCCCAGAGATACCTCTCCGTCACACGGAGTGACAAATCCCAGTCTCGATCCGTGCCAACCCAACAGACACTTTCGGAGATACCCGTAATGCACCTTTATAGTCACCCAGTTACGTTGTGACGTTTGGCACACCCAAAGCACTCCTACGGTATCCGGGAGTTGCACGATCTCATGGTCCAAGGAAAAGATACTTGACATTGGAAAAGCTCTAGCAAACGAAACTACACGATCTTTTATGCTATGCTTAGGATTGGGTCTTGTCCATCACATCATTCTCCTAATGATGTGATCCCGTTATCAATGACATCCAATGTCCATAGTCAGGAAACCATGACTATCTGTTGATCAACGAGCTAGTCAACTAGAGGCTTACTAGGGACAGGTTGAGGTCTATGTATTCACACATGTATCACGATTTCCGGACAATACAATTATAGCATGAATAATAGACAATTACCATGAACAAAGAAATATAATAATAACCATTTATTATTGCCTCTAGGGCATATTTCCAACAGTCTCCCACTTGCACTAGAGTCAATAATCTAGTTACATTGTGATGAATCAAACACCCATTGCGTCCTGGTGTTGATCATGTTTTGCCCTAGGGAGAGGTTTAGTCAACGGATCTGCTACATTCAGGTCCGTGTGCACTTTACAAATATCTATGTCTCCATTTTGAACACTTTCACGAATGGAGTTGAAGCGACGCTTGATATGTCTGGTCTTCCTGTGAAACCTGGGCTCCTTCGCAAGGGCAATAGCTCCAGTGTTGTCACAAAAGAGAGTCATTGGGCCCGACGCATTGGGAATCACCCCTAGGTCGGTAATGAACTCCTTCATCCAGACTGCTTCCTGTGCTGCCTCCGAGGCTGCCATGTACTCCGCTTCACATGTAGATCCCGCCACGACGCTTCGCTTGCAACTGCACCAGCTTACTGCTCCTCTATTCAATATATACACGTATCCGGTCTGTGACTTCGAGTCATCCAGATCTGTGTCGAAGCTAGCGTCGACGTAACCCTTTACGACGAGCTCTTCGTCACCTCCATAAACGAGAAACATATCCTTAGTCCTCTTCAGGTACTTCAGGATATTCTTGACCGCTGTCCAGTGTTCCTTGCCGGGATTACTTTGGTACCTTCCTACCAAACTTACGGCAAGGTTTACATCAGGTCTGGTACACAGCATGGCATACATAATAGACCCTATGGCCGAGGCATAGGGGATGACACTCATCTGTTCTATATCTTCTGCCGTGGTCGGGCATTGAGCCGTGCTCAATTGCACACCTTGCAATACAGGCAAGAACCCCTTATTGGACTGATCCATACTGAACTTCTTCAATATCTTGTCAAGGTATGTACTCTGTGAAAGACCAATGAGGCGTCTTGATCTATCTCTATAGATTTTGATGCCTAATATATAAGCAGCTTCTCCAAGGTCCTTCATTGAAAAAACACTTATTCAAATAGGCCTTTATACTTTCCAATAATTCTACATCATTTCCCATCAATAATATGTCATCCACATATAATATGAGAAATGCTACAGAGCTCCCACTCACTTTCTTGTAAACACAGGCTTCTCCATAAGTCTGTGTAAACCCAAACGCTTTGATCATCTCATCAAAGCGAATGTTCCAACTCCGAGATGCTTGCACCAGCCCATAGATTGAGCGTTGGAGCTTGCATACTTTGTTAGCATTCTTAGGATCGACAAAACCTTCCGGCTGCATCATATACAACTCTTCCTTAAGGAAGCCGTTAAGGAATGCCGTTTTGACGTCCATCTGCCATATCTCATAATCATAGTATGCGGCAATTGCTAACATGATTCGGACGGACTTCAGCTTCGCTACGGGTGAGAAAGTCTCATCGTAGTCAACCCCTTGAACTTGTCGATAACCCTTAGCGACAAGTCGAGCTTTGTAGATGGTCACATTACCATCTGCGTCCGTCTTCTTCTTAAAGATCCATTTGTTTTCTATGGCTCGCCGCTCATCGGGCAAGTCAGTCAAAGTCCATACTTTGTTTTCATACATGGATTCTTTCTCGGATTTCATGGCTTCTAGCCATTTGTCGGAATTCGGGCTCGCCATCGCTTCTTCATAGTTTGAAGGTTCACCGTTGTCTAACAACATGATTTCAAGGACAGGGTTGCCGTACCACTCTGGTGCGGAACGTGTCCTTGTGGACCTACGAAGTTCAGTGGCAACTTGATCCGAAGCTTCATGATCATCATCATTAACTTCCTCCCCCGTCGGTGTAGGCACCACAGGAACATTTTCCCGCGCTGCGCTATTTTCCGACTCGGAAGGGGTGACTATCACCTCATCAAGTTCCACTTTCCTCCCACTCAATTCTTTCGAGAGAAACTCCTTCTCTAGAAAGGACCCGTTCTTGGCAACGAAGATCTTGCCTTCGGATCTGAGGTAGAAGGTGTACCCAATAGTTTCCTTAGGGTATCCTATGAAGACGCATTTTTCCGATTTGGGTTCGAGCTTTTCAGGTTGAAGTTTCTTGACATAAGCATCGCATCCCCAAACTTTTAGAAACGACAGCTTAGGTTTCTTCCCAAACCATAATTCATACGGTGTCGTCTCAACGGATTTAGACGGTGCCCTATTTAAAGTGAATGCGGCAGTCTCTAAAGCATAACCCCAAAATGAGAGCGGTAAATCGGTAAGAGACATCATAGATCGCACCATATCCAATAGAGTGCGATTACGACGTTCGGACACACCATTTCTCTGAGGTGTTCCAGGCGGCGTGAGTTGTGAAACTATTCCACATTTCCTTAAGTGTGTACCAAATTCGTGACTTAAATATTCTCCACCACGATCTGATCGTAAGAATTTTATTTTCCTGTCACGTTGATTCTCAACCTCACTCTGAAATTCCTTGAACTTTTCAAAGGTTTCAGACTTGTGTTTTATTAGGTAGACATACCCATATCTACTTAAATCATCAGTGAGAGTGAGAACATAACGATATCCTCCGCGAGCCTCAACCCTCATTGGACCACACACATCGGTATGTATGATTTCCAATAAGTTGGTTGCTCGCTCCATTGTTCCGGAGAACGGAGTCTTGGTCATCTTACCCATGAGGCATGGTTCGCACGTGTCAAATGATTCGTAATCAAGAGACTCCAAAAGTCCATCTGCATGGAGCTTCTTCATGCGCTTGACACCAATGTGACCAAGGCGGCAGTGCCACAAGTATGTGGGACTATCGTTATCAACTTTACATCTTTTGGTATTCACACTATGAACATGTGTAACATCACGTTCGAGATTTATCAAAAATAAACCATTGACCAGCGGGGCATGACCATAAAACATATCTCTCAAATAAATAGAACAACCATTATTCTCAGATTTAAATGAGTAGCCATCTCGAATTAAACGAGATCCAGATACAATGTTCATGCTCAAAGCTGGCACTAAATAACAATTATTGAGGTTTAAAACTAATCCCGTGGGTAGATGCAGAGGTAGCGTGCCGACGGCGATCACATCGACCTTGGAACCATTCCCGACGCGCATCGTCACCTCGTCCTTTGCCAGTCTCCGTTTATTCCGTAGTTCCTTGGGTGTTGCCGGCCTTCTTCTTGTCCGCTAAATATTTGGGGCAGTTCCGCTTCCAGTGACCACTTCCCTTGCAGTAAAAGCACTCAGTCTCGGGCTTGGGTCCATTCTTTGACTTCTTCCCGGTAACTGGCTTACCGGGCGCGGCAACTCCCTTGCCGTCCTTCTTGAAGTTCTTCTTACCCTTGCCCTTCTTGAACTTAGTGGTTTTATTCACCATCAACACTTGATGTTCTTTTCTGATCTCCCCTTCCGCTGATTTTAGCATTGAATATACCTCGGGAATGGTCTTTTCCATCCCCTGCATATTGTAGTTCATCACAAAGCTCTTGTAGCTTGGTGGAAGCGACTGGAGGATTCTGTCAATGACCGCGTCATCCGGGAGATTAACTCCCAGCTGAGACAAGCGGTTGTGCAACCCAGACATTCTGAGTATGTGCTCACTAACAGAACTGTTCTCCTCCATTTTACAGCTGAAGAACTTGTCGGAGACATCATATCTCTCGACCCGGGCATGAGCTTGAAAAACCAGTTTCAGCTCCTCGAACATCTCGTATGCTCCATGTTTCTCAAAACGCTTTTGGAGACCCGGTTCTAAGCTGTAAAGCATGCCGCACTGAACGAGGGAGTAATCATCAGTACGCTGCTGCCAAGCGTTCATAACGTCTTGGTTCTCAGGGATTGGTGCTTCACCTAGCGGTGCTTCTAAGACATAATCTTTCTTGGCAACTATGAGGATGAGCCTCAGGTTCCGGACCCAGTCCGTATAGTTGCTGCCATCATCTTTCAGCTTGGTTTTCTCTAGGAACGCGTTGAAATTGAGGACAATGTGGGCCATTTGATCTACAATACATAGTGTAAAGATTTTAGACTAAGTTCATGATAATTAAGTTCATATAATCAAATTATTTAATGAACTCCCACTCAGATAGACATCCCTCTCGTCATCTAAGTGAAACATGATCCGAGTTCAACTAGGCCGTGTCCGATCATCACGTGAGACGGACTAGTCAAGATCGGTGAACATCTCCATGTTGATCGTATCTTCTATACGACTCATGCTCGACCTTTCGGTCCTCCGTGTTCCGAGGCCATGTCTGTACATGCTAGGCTCGTCAAGTCAACCTAAGTGTATTGCGTGTGTTCCGAGGCCATGTCTGTACATGCTAGGCTCGTCAACACCCGTTGTATGCGAACGTAAGAATCTATCACACCCGATCATCACGTGGTGCTTCGAAACGACGAACCTTCGCAACGGTGCACAGTTAGGGTGAACACTTTCTTGAAATTATTATAAGGGATCATCCTACTTGCTACCGTCGTTCTAAGCAAATAAGATGCAAAAACATGATAAACATCACATGCAATCAAATAGTGACATGATATGGCCAATATCATCATGCTCCTTTGATCTCCATCTTCGGGGCACCATGATCATCTTCGTCACCGGCATGACACCATGATCTCCATCATCATGATCTCCATCATTGTGTCTTCATGAAGTTGTCACGCCAACGATTACTTCTACTTCTATGGCTAACCGTTCAGCAACAAAGTAAAGTAAATTACATGGCGTTTATTCAATGACACGCAGGTCATGCAAAATAATAAAGACAACTCCTATGGCTCCTGCCGGTTGTGATACTCATCGACATGCAAGTCGTGATTCCTATTACAAGAATATGATCAATCTCATACATCACATATATCATTCATCACATCTTCTGGCCATATCATATCACATATATCACTTGCTGCAAAAACAAGTTAGACGTCCTCTAATTGTTGTTGCAAGTTTTTACGTGGTTTGTAGGTTTCTAGCAAGAACGATTTCTTCCCTACGTATGACCACAACGTGATTTGCCAATTTCTATTTACCCTTCATAAGGACCCTTTTCATCGAATCCGTTCCGACTAAAGTAGGAGAGACAGACACCCGCTAGCCACCTTATGCAACTAGTGCATGTCAGTCGGTGGAACCTGTCTCACGTAAGCGTACGTGTAAGGTCGGTCCGGGCCGCTTCATCCTACAATGCCGCCGAAACAAGAAACGACTAGTAGCGGCAAGAAGAATTGGCAACATCAACGCCCACAACTTCTTTGTGTTCTACTCGTGCATAGTAACTACGCATAGGCCTGGCTCATGATGCCACTGTTGGGAATCGTAGCATAATTTAAAATTTTCCTACGCTCACCAAGATGCATCTATGGAGTCTACTAGCAACGAGGGGAAAGGAGTGGATCTACATACCCTTGTAGATCGCGAGCGGAAGCGTTCCAATGAACGTGGATGACGGAGTCGTACTCGCCGTGATCCAAATCACCGATGACCGAGTGCCGAACGGACGGCACCTCCGCGTTCAACACACGTACGGTGCAGCGACGTCTCCTCCTTCTTGATCCAGCAAGGGGGAAGGAGAGGTTGATGGAGATCCAACAGCACGACGGCGTGGTGGTGGATGTAGCGGGTCTCCGGCAGGGCTTCGCCGAGCTTCTGCGAGAGAGAGAGAGGTGTTGCAGGGGAGGAGGGAGGCGCCCAAGGCTTAGATGTTGCTGCCCTCCCTTCCCCCCACTATATATAGGGCCAAGGGAGAGGGGGGGCGCAGCCTTGCCCCTTCCTTCAAGGAAGGGTGCGGCCAGGGGGGAGTCCTTCCCCCCCAAGGCACCTCGGAGGTGCCTTCCCCCTTTAGGACTCTCCCTTCTTTCTTATCTCTTGCGCATGGGCCTCTTGGGGCTGGTGCCCTTGGCCCATATAGGCCAAGGCGCACCCCTTACAGCCCATGTGGCCCCCCGGGGCTGGTGGACCCCCTTGGTGGACCCCCGGACCCCTTTCGGCACTCCCGGTACAATACCGATAAAGCGCGAAACTTTTCCGGCGACCAAAATAAGACTTCCCATATATAAATCTTTACCTCCGGACCATTCCGGAACCTCTCGTGACGTCCGGGATCTCATCCGGGACTCCGAACAACTTTCGGGTTTCCGCATACATATATCTCTACAACCCTAGCGTCACCGGACCTTAAGTGTGTAGACCCTACGGGTTCGGGAGACATGCAGACATGACCGAGACGCCTCTCCGGTCAATAACCAACAGCGGGATCTGGATACCCATGTTGGCTCCCACATGTTCCACGATGATATCATCGGATGAACCACGGTGTCGAGGATTCAATCAATCCGTATGCAATTCCCTTTGTCAATCGGTATGTTACTTGCCCGAGATTCGATCGTCGGTATCCCAATACCTTGTTCAATCTCGCTACCGGCAAGTCTCTTTACTCGTACCGCAATGCATGATCCCGTGACTAACGCCTTAGTCATATTGAGCTCATTATGATGATGCATTACCGAGTGGGCCCAGAGATACCTCTCCGTCACACGGAGTGACAAATCCCAGTCTCGATCCGTGCCAACCCAACAGACACTTTCGGAGATACCCGTAATGCACCTTTATAGTCACCCAGTTACGTTGTGACGTTTGGCACACCCAAAGCACTCCTACGGTATCCGGGAGTTGCACGATCTCATGGTCCAAGGAAAAGATACTTGACATTGGAAAAGCTCTAGCAAACGAAACTACACGATCTTTTATGCTATGCTTAGGATTGGGTCTTGTCCATCACATCATTCTCCTAATGATGTGATCCCGTTATCAATGACATCCAATGTCCATAGTCAGGAAACCATGACTATTTGTTGATCAACGAGCTAGTCAACTAGAGGCTTACTAGGGACAGGTTGTGGTCTATGTATTCACACATGTATCACGATTTCCGGACAATACAATTATAGCATGAATAATAGACAATTACCATGAACAAAGAAATATAATAATAACCATTTATTATTGCCTCTAGGGCATATTTCCAACAGTCTCCCACTTGCACTAGAGTCAATAATCTAGTTACATTGTGATGAATCGAACACCCATTGCGTCCTGGTGTTGATCATGTTTTGCCCTAGGGAGAGGTTTAGTCAACGGATCTGCTACATTCAGGTCCGTGTGCACTTTACAAATATCTATGTCTCCATTTTGAACACTTTCACGAATGGAGTTGAAGCGACGCTTGATATGTCTGGTCTTCCTGTGAAACCTGGGCTCCTTCGCAAGGGCAATAGCTCCAGTGTTGTCACAAAAGAGAGTCATTGGGCCCGACGCATTGGGAATCACCCCTAGGTCGGTAATGAACTCCTTCATCCAGACTGCTTCCTGTGCTGCCTCCGAGGCTGCCATGTACTCCGCTTCACATGTAGATCCCGCCACGACGCTTCGCTTGCAACTGCACCAGCTTACTGCTCCTCTATTCAATATATACACGTATCCGGTCTGTGACTTCGAGTCATCCAGATCTGTGTCGAAGCTAGCGTCGACGTAACCCTTTACGACGAGCTCTTCGTCACCTCCATAAACGAGAAACATATCCTTAGTCCTCTTCAGGTACTTCAGGATATTCTTGACCGCTGTCCAGTGTTCCTTGCCGGGATTACTTTGGTACCTTCCTACCAAACTTACGGCAAGGTTTACATCAGGTCTGGTACACAGCATGGCATACATAATAGACCCTATGGCCGAGGCATAGGGGATGACACTCATCTGTTCTATATCTTCTGCCGTGGTCGGGCATTGAGCCGTGCTCAATTGCACACCTTGCAATACAGGCAAGAACCCCTTATTGGACTGATCCATACTGAACTTCTTCAATATCTTGTCAAGGTATGTACTCTGTGAAAGACCAATGAGGCGTCTTGATCTATCTCTATAGATTTTGATGCCTAATATATAAGCAGCTTCTCCAAGGTCCTTCATTGAAAAAACACTTATTCAAATAGGCCTTTATACTTTCCAATAATTCTACATCATTTCCCATCAATAATATGTCATCCACATATAATATGAGAAATGCTACAGAGCTCCCACTCACTTTCTTGTAAACACAGGCTTCTCCATAAGTCTGTGTAAACCCAAACGCTTTGATCATCTCATCAAAGCGAATGTTCCAACTCCGAGATGCTTGCACCAGCCCATAGATTGAGCGTTGGAGCTTGCATACTTTGTTAGCATTCTTAGGATCGACAAAACCTTCCGGCTGCATCATATACAACTCTTCCTTAAGGAAGCCGTTAAGGAATGCCGTTTTGACGTCCATCTGCCATATCTCATAATCATAGTATGCGGCAATTGCTAACATGATTCGGACGGACTTCAGCTTCGCTACGGGTGAGAAAGTCTCATCGTAGTCAACCCCTTGAACTTGTCGATAACCCTTAGCGACAAGTCGAGCTTTGTAGATGGTCACATTACCATCTGCGTCCGTCTTCTTCTTAAAGATCCATTTGTTTTCTATGGCTCGCCGCTCATCGGGCAAGTCAGTCAAAGTCCATACTTTGTTTTCATACATGGATTCTTTCTCGGATTTCATGGCTTCTAGCCATTTGTCGGAATTCGGGCTCGCCATCGCTTCTTCATAGTTTGAAGGTTCACCGTTGTCTAACAACATGATTTCAAGGACAGGGTTGCCGTACCACTCTGGTGCGGAACGTGTCCTTGTGGACCTACGAAGTTCAGTGGCAACTTGATCCGAAGCTTCATGATCATCATCATTAACTTCCTCCCCCGTCGGTGTAGGCACCACAGGAACATTTTCCCGCGCTGCGCTATTTTCCGACTCGGAAGGGGTGACTATCACCTCATCAAGTTCCACTTTCCTCCCACTCAATTCTTTCGAGAGAAACTCCTTCTCTAGAAAGGACCCGTTCTTGGCAACGAAGATCTTGCCTTCGGATCTGAGGTAGAAGGTGTACCCAATAGTTTCCTTAGGGTATCCTATGAAGACGCATTTTTCCGATTTGGGTTCGAGCTTTTCAGGTTGAAGTTTCTTGACATAAGCATCGCATCCCCAAACTTTTAGAAACGACAGCTTAGGTTTCTTCCCAAACCATAATTCATACGGTGTTGTCTCAACGGATTTAGACGGTGCCCTATTTAAAGTGAATGCGGCAGTCTCTAAAGCATAACCCCAAAATGAGAGCGGTAAATCGGTAAGAGACATCATAGATCGCACCATATCCAATAGAGTGCGATTACGATGTTCGGACACACCATTTCTCTGAGGTGTTCCAGGCGGCGTGAGTTGTGAAACTATTCCACATTTCCTTAAGTGTGTACCAAATTCATGACTTAAATATTCTCCACCACGATCTGATCGTAAGAATTTTATTTTCCTGTCACGTTGATTCTCAACCTCACTCTGAAATTCCTTGAACTTTTCAAAGGTTTCAGACTTGTGTTTTATTAGGTAGACATACCCATATCTACTTAAATCATCAGTGAGAGTGAGAACATAACGATATCCTCCGCGAGCCTCAACACTCATTGGACCACACACATCGGTATGTATGATTTCCAATAAGTTGGTTGCTCGCTCCATTGTTCCGGAGAACGGAGTCTTGGTCATCTTACCCATGAGGCATGGTTCGCACGTGTCAAATGATTCGTAATCAAGAGACTCCAAAAGTCCATCTGCATGGAGCTTCTTCATGCGCTTGACACCAATGTGACCAAGGCGGCAGTGCCACAAGTATGTGGGACTATCGTTATCAACTTTACATCTTTTGGTATTCACACTATGAACATGTGTAACATCACGTTCGAGATTTATCAAAAATAAACCATTGACCAGCGGGGCATGACCATAAAACATATCTCTTAAATAAATAGAACAACCATTATTCTCAGATTTAAATGAGTAGCCATCTCGAATTAAACGAGATCCAGATACAATGTTCATGCTCAAAGCTGGCACTAAATAACAATTATTGAGGTTTAAAACTAATCCCGTGGGTAGATGCAGAGGTAGCGTGCCGACGGCGATCACATCGACCTTGGAACCATTCCCGACGCGCATCGTCACCTCGTCCTTTGCCAGTCTCCGTTTATTCCGTAGTTCCTTGGGTGTTGCCGGCCTTCTTCTTGTCCGCTAAATATTTGGGGCAGTTCCGCTTCCAGTGACCACTTCCCTTGCAGTAAAAGCACTCAGTCTCGGGCTTGGGTCCATTCTTTGACTTCTTCCCGGTAACTGGCTTACCGGGCGCGGCAACTCCCTTGCCGTCCTTCTTGAAGTTCTTCTTACCCTTGCCCTTCTTGAACTTAGTGGTTTTATTCACCATCAACACTTGATGTTCTTTTCTGATCTCCCCTTCCGCTGATTTTAGCATTGAATATACCTCGGGAATGGTCTTTTCCATCCCCTGCATATTGTAGTTCATCACAAAGCTCTTGTAGCTTGGTGGAAGCGACTGGAGGATTCTGTCAATGACCGCGTCATCCGGGAGATTAACTCCCAGCTGAGACAAGCGGTTGTGCAACCCAGACATTCTGAGTATGTGCTCACTAACAGAACTGTTCTCCTCCATTTTACAGCTGAAGAACTTGTCGGAGACATCATATCTCTCGACCCGGGCATGAGCTTGAAAAACCAGTTTCAGCTCCTCGAACATCTCGTATGCTCCATGTTTCTCAAAACGCTTTTGGAGACCCGGTTCTAAGCTGTAAAGCATGCCGCACTGAACGAGGGAGTAATCATCAATACGCTGCTGCCAAGCGTTCATAACGTCTTGGTTCTCAGGGATTGGTGCTTCACCTAGCGGTGCTTCTAAGACATAATCTTTCTTGGCAACTATGAGGATGAGCCTCAGGTTCCGGACCCAGTCCGTATAGTTGCTGCCATCATCTTTCAGCTTGGTTTTCTCTAGGAACGCGTTGAAATTGAGGACAATGTGGGCCATTTGATCTACAATACATAGTGTAAAGATTTTAGACTAAGTTCATGATAATTAAGTTCATATAATCAAATTATTTAATGAACTCCCACTCAGATAGACATCCCTCTCGTCATCTAAGTGAAACATGATCCGAGTTCAACTAGGCCGTGTCCGATCATCACGTGAGACGGACTAGTCAAGATCGGTGAACATCTCCATGTTGATCGTATCTTCTATACGACTCATGCTCGACCTTTCGGTCCTCCGTGTTCCGAGGCCATGTCTGTACATGCTAGGCTCGTCAAGTCAACCTAAGTGTATTGCGTGTGTTCCGAGGCCATGTCTGTACATGCTAGGCTCGTCAACACCCGTTGTATGCGAACGTAAGAATCTATCACACCCGATCATCACGTGGTGCTTCGAAACGACGAACCTTCGCAACGGTGCACAGTTAGGGTGAACACTTTCTTGAAATTATTATAAGGGATCATCCTACTTGCTACCGTCGTTCTAAGCAAATAAGATGCAAAAACATGATAAACATCACATGCAATCAAATAGTGACATGATATGGCCAATATCATCATGCTCCTTTGCTCTCCATCTTCGGGGCACCATGATCATCTTTGTCACCGGCATGACACCATGATCTCCATCATCATGATCTCCATCATTGTGTCTTCATGAAGTCGTCACGCCAACGATTACTTCTACTTCTATGGCTAACGCGTTTAGCAATAAAGTAAAGTAATTTACATGGCGTCTACTTAATGACACGCAGGTCATACAAAATAATAAAGACAACTCCTATGGCTCCTGCCGGTTGTCATACTCATCGACATGCAAGTCGTGATTCCTATTACAAGAATATGATCAATCTCATACATCACATATATCATTCATCACATCTTCTGGCCATATCACATCACATAGCACTTGCTGCAAAAACAAGTTAGACGTCCTCTAATTGTTGTTGCAAGTTTTTACGTGGTTTGTAGGTTTCTAGCAAGAACGTTTCTTACCTACGTATGACCACAACGTGATTTGCCAATTTCTATTTACCCTTCATAAGGACCCTTTTCATCAAATCCGTTCCGACTAAAGTAGGAGAGACAGACACCCACTAGCCACCTTATGCAACTTGTGCATGTCAGTCGGTGGAACCAGTCTCACGTAAGCGTACGTGTAAGGTCGGTCCGGGCCGCTTCATCCTACAATGCCGCCGAAACAAGAAACGACTAGTAGCGGCAAGAAGAATTGGCAAACTCAACGCCCACAACTGCTTTGTGTTCTACTCGTGCATAGTAACTACGCATAGGCCTGGCTCATGATGCCACTGTTGGGAATCGTAGCATAATTTTAAAATTTTCCTACGCTCACCAAGATGCATCTATGGAGTCTACTAGCAACGAGGGAAGGGAGTGCATCTACATACCGTTGTAGATCGCGAGCGGAAGCGTTCCAATGAACGTGGATGACGGAGTCGTACTCGCCGTGATCCAAATCACCGATGACCGAGTGCCGAACGTACGGCACCTCCGCGTTCAACACACGTACGGTGCAGCGACGTCTCCTCCTTTCTTGATCCAGCAAGGGGGGAGGAGAGGTTGATGGAGATCCAACAGCACGACGGCGTGGTGGTGGATGTAGCGGGTCTCCGGCAGGGCTTCGCCGAGCTTCTGCGAGAGAGAGAGAGGTGTTGCAGGGGAGGAGGGAGGCGCCCAAGGCTTAGATGTTGCTGCCCTCCCTTCCCCCCACTATATATAGGGCCAAGGGAGAGGGGGGGGCGCAGCCTTGCCCCTTCCTTCAAGGAAGGGTGCGGCCAGGGGGGAGTCCTTCCCCCCCAAGGCACCTCGGAGGTGCCTTCCCCCTTTAGGACTCTCCCATCTTTCTTATCTCTTGCGCATGGGCCTCTTGGGGCTGGTGCCCTTGGCCCATATAGGCCAAGGCGCACCCCTTACAGCCCATGTGGCCCCCCGGGGCTGGTGGACCCCCTTGGTGGACCCCCGGACCCCTTTCGGCACTCCCGGTACAATACCGATAAAGCGCGAAACTTTTCCGGCGACCAAAATAAGACTTCCCATATATAAATCTTTACCTCCGGACCATTCCGGAACCTCTCGTGACGTCCGGGATCTCATCCGGGACTCCGAACAACTTTCGGGTTTCCGCATACATATATCTCTACAACCCTAGCGTCACCGGACCTTAAGTGTGTAGACCCTACGGGTTCGGGAGACATGCAGACATGACCGAGACGCCTCTCCGGTCAATAACCAACAGCGGGATCTGGATACCCATGTTGGCTCCCACATGTTCCACGATGATATCATCGGATGAACCACGGTGTCGAGGATTCAATCAATCCGTATGCAATTCCCTTTGTCAATCGGTATGTTACTTGCCCGAGATTCGATCGTTGGTATCCCAATACCTTGTTCAATCTCGTTACCGGCAAGTCTCTTTACTCATACCGCAATGCATGATCCCGTGACTAACGCCTTAGTCATATTGAGCTCATTATGATGATGCATTACCGAGTGGGCCCAGAGATACCTCTCCGTCACACGGAGTGACAAATCCCAGTCTCGATCCGTGCCAACCCAACAGACACTTTCGGAGATACCCGTAATGCACCTTTATAGTCACCCAGTTACGTTGTGACGTTTGGCACACCCAAAGCACTCCTACGGTATCCGGGAGTTGCACGATCTCATGGTCCAAGGAAAAGATACTTGACATTGGAAAAGCTCTAGCAAACGAAACTACACGATCTTTTATGCTATGCTTAGGATTGGGTCTTGTCCATCACATCATTCTCCTAATGATGTGATCCCGTTATCAATGACATCCAATGTCCATAGTCAGGAAACCATGACTATCTGTTGATCAACGAGCTAGTCAACTAGAGGCTTACTAGGGACAGGTTGAGGTCTATGTATTCACACATGTATCACGATTTCCGGACAATACAATTATAGCATGAATAATAGACAATTACCATGAACAAAGAAATATAATAATAACCATTTATTATTGCCTCTAGGGCATATTTCCAACACCCAGTCCATGGGATCGGTCTCGTGGCCGGACCTGGCCATGGAGGAGGGGACGGGAGTGATTGGGATTGGGAGAGGAAGGAGAGGAGACGGGAGGGGAGGGGATAGGGCGAGAGGACCGATGGTTTGACTAAGGTTTGTCGGACCGGGTGGTTTTTTTTTTTGGGAATTGGCGGGGCGGCACGGGCCATATATAGCGGGTCGGTCCTATGTGGCGGCGGTATCCGTTGTAGATGCTCTTACATTATGGGACAGGCCTGGGTGCGACCCCGGTCGGTTGCCCCTTTTCAACTTTTTTTTTGTAGAGAAGACATTTGAGATTCAACTTTTTTTTAGACACTAGCACAAATAGTACCGGTGGCCCAACAATAGCCCATTAAGGCCTTAAACCCTAATGCGAAACCTTTCACTGCCTCTCTCCCGTGCTCCGCGTCCCCACCACACAAGAGAACCACCACAGCACCTCGCCGCCGCCGCCGAGGACGACGACGACGATGTGGCGTTCGCGAGCTCGCGCTCTCCTCCTGCTCCGCTCGTCCGCCCCCAGTTCGGCACCGCCGCAGCAAAATCCACTTCGGAGCTTGGCCCGAGCCCCGCCCCCGCCACCAGGCCTTCTCTCCCGCTTCCTCTCCTCCTCCTCCCAGAAGGCCCCGCCGGCTGCCTCCCCTCCCTCGTCCTCCGCACCCGCCGCCGCGCCCGGATCCGCTGCACCGCCGGCCTACACCGGAAACCTGAAGGTGAGTCACTACTTCTCTTTCGAGGCACCGATCTTCCTAATTAATCATTAGCTTGATTGGGACCTGCTGGGTACGTGCAAATCAAATCAAACATTCATTGTTGGCTGCTGTGAACGATTAGAAGACTTGCTCATTATTGTCAGTTGCTAGCATTAATCCAGGGCGAATCATGCCAACTGCTATCCATGACTAATCTGATACAGTACTTAATTTTCTTGATTGTTTTTATCCCATCCTGTTGTTGTTTACATTTTGCAAGCAAAGTCACGATTAGATAGATAATTACGTACGTATTACAAAATGGCTCAACAAGATAAGGAGGTACAGGGGAAATGGGATGCAACAACAGCCAGTGCATTTCTTATCACTAGCGGCATCTTTATCATGAGCGGCAGAACAATCAGGCTGTCTGTCTCTAACTATCAAAGCTCAGCGAACAAGGTTAAGCATGATACTGGCCGTATAGCATCATGCTAATTAATTGTGTTACTACTTACTAGGTCAATTCTCATCTCTCAGTAATTCTGGATTTGAACACGAGTCTTTTAACCACTAATTAGTGGTAAGATTAATAACCCTCTCGATGTTTAATTATATATCATATTTTTCTTCAGCTCGACTTGACCTGTACAAAGCAATTTTCTTTAGACAGATCTGACCAAATTCACAACTTAGATCATATTGTTCTTCAGCTCAACTTGAGTTGTACAAAGGAAATTTCTTTACACAAACACTGGCCAAATTCACAACTTAAATCTATGAGAGAACAAATACTAAGCTGCAAAATCGCGAGACAACCAGACCTGTCCCTTGTTGATGTTGGCG
>NC_057811.1:482202785-482284015 GCF_018294505.1 Triticum aestivum
AAATCTGTAGAAACATTAACAGAGTTCTCTCTCATGCCTGCTACATGACCAATAAAAAACAGTCACTAACATTAACACAGCAACTTGGCTTCCCGTGAACACAACAGGAAACCAATGTGGTTCTTCTGATGAGAGCTTCCGTTCCGCACAATTAGTATATCAACAAATACTACCAGCTTCATTGGGATACTAAGCTTCTGGTTACCTTTCCGGAGCTAAGCTTATAAATGCTTCTGGTTAAAGAAAGGGAAATGATAATAATACGCACACAAGAAGAGAATCAGGAACAGCGAGGAGTTGTAAATATTTTTCCCAAGTGATCTGTTGGTGATTGTCTTGCAGTGCTGGTACTTTGTGTTTTGTTCTGAGAAGAAACAGAACAGATGGTAACTGAATTCTTGGAGATGACAGTTTTACACTGACGAAAGACTAGTATTATAGTTGCAGTCTATGCTAGCTTGTGGCAAACCAAATTCAACAGCTCTAACATTTACCTAAAGCTCATTGCAAGCACTGGAAGCAACCACAGCAATCTCTCCAATTCAAAAATCCGTTAAAAACACTTATTACAGGAAACACAAGGGTTCCTCAAACTGGTAAGAACATTCATAGGTTCTAGCTGAGAAGTTATCATCAAGATTCAGCAAGGATCAGACCTGTACCTTGAAGATCGGCTTCTTGTCCTCCTCCCTTGCCGGATTCTTGTCCTCCTCATCCTCCAACTTCTTGCCCTCGTCCACCACCAGATTCTTGTCCTCCTCCTCTGCCGACTTCTGTGAAATGATATTTCATACATAGTACTCTGAAGTTAAAATGAGATATGAGTTTGTTAGTGCACTCATTTCACCACTGAATTCGCAATGCATATTTAGTAACTTGTTCATGGAAAGGTGCATTCTTTGATTGTTTGTTAGTGCACTCATTTCACCACTGAATTCGCTGTACATATTTAGTAACTTGTTCATGGAAACGTGCAAAATATGTTACCCTGACAATGAACTTCCATATATTGTTTTGGAACAGTATGTTATCGTTGGTCAAAGATTATATTGGACTGAGAGAAAGAAGCTGCAACCCTTTGATCCTCCCTGAAAAATTGCAATGTTATTTTCATATTAGTATGAATCTTTCTTGCATCCAGCTTATAGTTTGAGTGAAAGAAGCTGCAACTCCTTGGCTCTCACTGAAATATGAAACTAACATTGCAATTGAAATCCTCAAATAACTACCCAGTAAGAATCTTTCCTGCATCCAGCCTATAGTTTGAACATCATGAATGCAGTATTCAAACCAGGGTGCAGTATGTGAATTACTAGCACAGTGGTACTAACACATGTTTCTTTTTTGAACTGCACAGAAAGCACTCGCAGGGTTGAGGAGAATTGATTTAGAAGGGTTGCGGTGGCGTGTTTTTGATGCAAAGGGCCAGGTCAGAATTCTTCTGTTTGTTTCAGTGTGAGGATTTGCCCAGGTCAAAATATTTGGTTATGCAGTAAGTTGCTTTGTCTATGTGATAGGTACTTGGACGGTTGGCATCCCAAATAGCTGTTGTGCTTCAAGGCAAGGACAAGCCAACCTATGCACCTCATGTGGAAGCTGGAGACATGTGTATTGTTCTTAATGCAAAAGATATCTGTGTTACAGGAAGAAAAATGACTGACAAAATTTACTACTGGCATACAGGGTTAGTAATTCTAGCAAATACAGTACTTTTTTATACCTTATTTGGTATCATTATTAAGTTTCTTCTGTCATGTGCATTTTGCCATTTCCCCAATAGGTATATTGGCCATCTGAAGGAAAGAAAGCTCAAGGACCAGATGGCAAAAGACCCAACTGAAGTGATCCGTAAAGCTGTCATGCGCATGCTTCCCCGCAATAAATTGCGTGATGTAAGTGAAATTTCATTTCTATTTGTTTATAAGGATTGGTCATAGGTTCATCTTTTTTTCTGGTTCAAGATTATATGCTAGCTTTAATTGCTACCAGAATACTCTGGAAGTTGGATTTCTGTATGCATATTCGTGTTGAATCTTCTGCATATTTATTAACTAGAATAACAGTTACCCTGTTATAGACTGTGCACTTTTATCATGCGCCATGAACTGGTGATAATGCTATTGTTCTTATTATACGCTGAGCCATGACATGTCAGTCTGTATAATAAAAGCAAAAGTCATGAGAGAAGTTCGTCCATGTGCACTATGTTACTCGCGTCTTGTTTAAGTTTGCGTGGTCAATGTATGAAGTTAACCAATCTGTTCATGGTGCATGATCAGATTTTTTATTATTATTTCTGAAGTTAGTTTTGAAATTACCATTTAACATGCACTAGTTTTATGATGGTATACTCAGTTAACACCTCCTGCTTGATTCTCCAGGACAGGGATCGTAAGCTGAGGATATTTGCTGAAGGCGAGCATCCGTTTCACGACCGGCCTCTCGAGCCTTTCATCATGCCGCCACGCCAAGTGCGTGAGATGCGCCCCCGGGCAAGACGTGCGATGATAAGGGCACAGAAGAAAGACCAGGACAGGGAAGCCAAGAAAGCCGAGGGAGAAGCAGCTAAGAATGGCAAAGCTGCGGTCGCCGCATAAGTCACCTTCAGATGCGTGTGGACCATGGAGACCGATGGATGATTCGCGCCGCTACGGATCTACCCGATGCACTTTCTGAATGATGACCTGTGTATCTCTTTTCTCTTTGACATGTAGTCTTTGGTGTTGAATTTCATAGACAGGGTGCACTAGAATCTTCTGAGAAGCCTGTTGAGTTGAGTTGAGTAGAGGAACTAAACCTGGAAACGCTCAACTCCTCATTCCGAATTTCGTTTTCGATCCTAAACCTGTAACTGGAATTTTGTACTGCAAATAAAACTCAATGCATTATGCAGAACGATGTAGGTTCACATTCATATCTTGAATGAAGCGGATGATTTATCAGGTCGAGCTATTTACTCAACTTTTTTTTGTCAAAATATGTTACAAGTACTATGCATAGGATAAAAAAAAATTAAAAAAATGCTACACCTACGAAGCCCTCTTTTGCTCTCTGGTGAGGTTATGAAAAACACCATCTTGTGGGACGCACAGTTTCTAAGCCCGGGTGAACAGTAAAATCAAAAAAAAATCTGAATTATTTTTGTGACAAACATTGACAAAAGTTTCAAGTGCTTGCAAAAATTCGTCATGAGGTCACATTCCTAGAAGGTGTGGCAGAAAAAAAGAAGAAAAAACAATACTATGAAAATGCTATTTTCAAAAGCATTTTGGAGCACTGGATTTGTTTTATGCCACGCCTTACAGGAATGTGATTCCATGACTAATTTATCCAAACACTTAAAAGTTTTGTCACAAAAAAATCGGTATTTTTTGAATTGTTTTCGATTTTATCGTTTGAACGAGCTCATTTGAGCTCGGGAGAAGGACACTTTTGTATACTTGTCTGTGTGCTGTTAGATGGTAAAATAATATCGCATTTATTATATTATACAAACGCTGGACCGGCGGTGATGCATATTTGATCTTGGTAGTAGAACCAAGAGCTTCCAAAAAAAAAGTAGAACCAAGAGAATTTCCATGTATTTTTTATGATCCATTCTTTTAGGACATGCCAAAGGAGGATACATGTGTTGCCTATTCCGAGAAGCAAGAGGCCTTCAAATCCGCGGCCAGCAATGACGACTAGCTGGCCAGCAGTAGGGCTGCAAGAAAAGCTCGAGGCTCGTGAGCCGCTCGAGATCGACTTGTTTTTTGACTCGACTCGAGATCGACTCGAAAAGAAACGAGCTGAGTTTGAACACTTTATGTAGCTCGACCAAGAAACAAGCCGATCTTGAGCCAATGTTGGCTCGCTCGATTTTAGCTCGATAGAATATCATTATGTTAAATGATCATGCCTTATATTAAATGGGAATACGATAATTTATTACCATCTATGTTGTCCATAATTTCTCTCCATTTTATTTACCAACGAACACGGAAACTTAACTAAGTGAAGAGAAGATTTAAGCCTAATTATGGCACGTGGTCGACTATGTGTTAAATAACCTATATTTTTGGCACAGCATATTCACCTAAATTTTTTAGTTTTTCATTCATAGATTCATATTTTTTACCATCTCATTTAGCTCGAAACTAGCTCGAGATCGACTCGAGATCGTTACAATCGGAGCACGAGTCATGTTCCACAGCTCGATCATGAGCTTCACTCAGTTTAAGCTCGCTCGAATTTCCATATGAGTTGAGCTGAGCCAACTCCAACTCGCTCGAGCTCGACTCGTTTGCAGCCCTAGCCAGCAGCATCGTGCCGTACCGTAGGTGTGCATATTGATTGGGCCCCCGTCACGATGGCTGGCGAATCATCATCATCCCGCCCGCCCGCCCGCAGCTGGGCCCGCCTCGCACCCCCGTTTTCGTCCGCTGCTCGCGTCGCGGCACGTGCACAAACCTGACTCACTCCTGTAGTACTAAGTACACACCACACGGCGCACGCAGAGCTCAAAGACAGTCAAGAGAGAGGGATCGAGAGTGAGAGAGGTGTGCGTGCGTGTGACAGAAGCCTGAGACCGTGTGCATTGATTAGTGGTGGCGCCCTCCCTCGCAAAAAAAGAGAAAACAAAAAGATTAGCGGTGGTGGTGGTGGTGGGGCCGGCGATGGGGAGTGGTGTCGGCGGGGGGATGGCACGGGGACGGCTGAAAACGAGCGGTTGCGGGCCTTGTCGGCTTGTCGCCCCCACGCAACCAACACAACGCGCCACACATTTCGCACTTGTCCTTGCTAATGCTAAGCAATCATCCTACTCGTACACGCACCGCCACCACTCCCGCTCACATCCTACGCGTACACACGCTCCCTACACAGGCAGCGCGAGGATGAGGATTTCTTTTGTCTCGAGAAAACTTCCCATCTATTTATTGTGATGTACAGAACCCTCTGCTCACGATCTATTGAACGGATTCAAGGATACACAGTACTTTCGCAGAGATTGGAATGGGGATTGGGAGAAGAGAGGTACAGCTTGGGGAAGAAGGAAGGAGGGAGAGTCTGAGAGGGGATTGAGATCCAATTACAATTCCTTGCCTTCTCCGGCTCAGCTACTGGGTATTTACGCACTCTATTACATGGGTCCTCTTGCCCTACGAGATGGGCCAACGGCCCATACATTTGAGTCAACTTTCGGCCTGCCACTCAGTATTTGTCCCCTTCTTCTCCTGTCTGCTCCCTGATGCGCCGTTCGTCAGCAACAGAGCTCTAGTGCTGACAGTGCCGCCCTCTTGAGATTCAGCCTGACCCCAGGCTGGAGCAGTAGGGTAGCGAAGCTTGATTGTATCGTAATCCTCCCAGGTGGCTGCCTCGGCTGGAAGTCCTGTCCACTGTATCAAAACCTGCAACAATGCACTGTCACCTTTTTTTGACTAATTTCCTGTCCGAGATCATACCTGGCTGCACGTCCATACTGGAAAAATCAACTTGGGCAGGCACAGTGGAGAAGACTGGTGTATGATCTGGCACAAATTCTTTGAGTTGAGAGACGTGAAACACGGGGTGGATCTAGGCTGCTGCAGGTAGCTGAAGTTTGTAAGCAGCCGGTCCGATCTGTTCCAAAACTTCAAAAGGCCCATAGAACTTATATGCTAATTTTGCACATGGTCGGTTGACTACAGTGTGTTGAGCATATGGCTGGAGCTTCAAATACACCGAGTCTCCCACCGAAAACATCCTGGGTGATCTGTTCTGATCTGCATAGTGTTTCATCTTCGTCTGGGCTTTAAGTAAGTGCACCTTCAGCAGAGATGTATGTGCCTGGTGTTCCTTAAGCCACTGTTCCACTTCAACATTATCAGAGGTAAGCAAAGAGGGAAACACCCCATAAGTAGGTTCATATCCATAGAGAGCTTTGAAAGGGGAGCACTCCAAAGCAGAATGAAAAATAGTATTGTACCAGAATTCTGCTAAGGGTAACCAGGAATGCCATTTTGTTGGAGTATCATGTACTGCACATCTGAGAAACATCTCCAAACACTGATTCACTCTTTCACTCTGCCCATCTGTTTGAGGATGATAGGCAGTACTCATGAGCAATTTAGTATCCCAAAGCTTGAACAAATCCTTCCAAAAGTGACTGGTAAAGATCTTGTCCCTATCTGAAACTATAGTATGGGGTGGTCCATGCAATTTGACCACAGTATGTAGGAATGCTTTCGCTACCACTAGAGCAGAGAAAGGATGTTTCAAGGGGATAAAGTGAGCATACTTGGTCAGTCTATCAACCACCACTAAGATCACTGTATAGCCCTCAGATTTTGGTAGAGCTTCGATGAAGTCCATGGTGATCTCCTGCCAAGGTCCGTCAGGTACAGGAAGTGGTTGAAGTAATCCGGGAGATTTCACATGTTCATGCTTTGCTTGTTGACACACAGCACATTGATGAACAAAATCAATGATATCTTGTTTCAGCCCAGTCCACACAAACAGTTTCCTAACTCTTTGATATGTAGCCTGGATGCCAGAGTGTCCCCCCACAGCACTTGCATGAAAGGCAGAAATGAGTTTTGTTCTCAATGCTTGATTTGCTCCAATCCATATTCTGCCTTGATGCTTGATCACACCTTTCTCCAGAGAGTACTCTGATGTATCAGCAGCAGAAATAGCTAGTTTCTGAAGCAGTGTTTGAGCATCTGGGTCCACCTCATATGAATTAAGTACTTCCTGTAACCACACAGGTCTACTGGTGGAAGTAGTGGTCACTGCCAGTAAGTGCCCTACTCTGGATAAGGCATCAGCTGCTAAGTTCTCACTGCCTTTTTTGTATTGAAACTGAAATTGCAGCCCCACTAACTTGGTCATGGCTTTTTTCTGAACATCAGTTGTAAGACTTGGTCTTCCAACTGACATAGACTTTGATGATCCGTTTTGATAATAAAAGGCCCTCGCTGTAGATATGCTCTCCATTTTTCTACAGCCATCATAATTGCCAAAAACTCCTTTTCGTAGATGGACAGAGATTGATTTTTGATGCCCAAAGCTTTGCTATAAAAGGCAACAGGGTGTCCTTCTTGAGTGAGCACAGCACCAATTCCTGTAGCACATGCATTTGTTTCAATGCAGAACGGCTGGTCAAAGTCAGGCAACACTAATACAGGAGTAGTCATCATCGCTGCCTTGAGTTTCTCAAAGGCTTCCTGGGCCTCTGAGGACCAAGCAAATGCTTGTTTCTTTAGTAGTTGAGTGAGTGGTTTAGCAATTATACCATATCCTTGCACAAACTTCCTGTAATATCCCGTGAGCCCCAAAACCCCTCTTAATTCAGTCACGTTCTGAGGAGTAGGCCACCTGGCCATAGCCAAAGTTTTCTCAGGATCTGTCTGAACCCCTTTGTTAGAAATGATGTGTCCTAGATATTCCAATTGTTGCTGTGCAAAAGTGCATTTGGTACTCTTAGCAAAGAACTGATGCTCTCTTAAGGTTTGAAACACTATTCTGAGATGTTCCAAATGTTCTTCCAGGGTCTCACTAAAGATTAAGATATCATCCATGAAGACAAGAACAAATTTTCTGTTGTAAGCAGCAAAAATCCAATTCATGATGCATTGAAAAGTGGAGGGGGCATTAGTAAGACCAAAGGGCATCACCCTAAATTGATACTGTCCACTGTGAGTTTTGAAAGCTGTTTTGTGTTCATCCTCCGGTAACATTCTGATTTGATGATACCCTGACCTGAGATCTAACTTGGAGAACCACTTAGTGCCACTAAGCTCATCCAAAAGCTCATCTACCACTGGCATTGGGAACTTGCTCTTCATAGTGATGGAATTTAGCTTCCTATAATCTACACAAAATCTCCAAGATCCATCTTTGTTTTTTACCAATAGGACAGGAGAAGCAAAAGAGCTGAGACTGGGAGTGATAGTACCAGCTTTAAGCATTTCTGCAACTTGCCTTTCAATCTCATCTTTTTGCAGTGGTGAGTATCTGTAAGGTTTGGAGTTGACAGGAGCGGCCCCTGGTAACAAGTGTATTGCATGGTTCAAAGTTCGAGAGGGTGGTAGCTCCGTAGGTTCTTTGAAGACATCTGCGAACTCCTGTAACAAGGGTTGTACTGGATCAGGAACAGGGTCAGGCTTTTTGTCCCATACTGGTTGTATCAGTGCCACTGCCCAAATATCATTGCCTTTGTGCCATTTCATAGTTTGTTCTAGAGTGACCTCCTTGATGTCCTCTGTAGACTGTGGAAGAATTCCTTGCAGCTTAACCAGACTATCCTTGTGACTGAACTGGATCCATTTGTTTCTCCAGTGACATGTCATTTCCCCTTGAGCTTCCAACCAGTCCATGCCCAAAATGAGATCATAACCTCCCAAATCAAGAACTTTAAAATCATACTCAAATGTGTGTCCCTGAATCCACCAGTTGAGCTGGGGCACTTCAGAATTACACAACAGTTTCTCTCCATTTGCCATTGTTACAGAGATTTCTTTGGACAGTTGTTGTGGTGTCACTTGAATTCTGGGCAGCAACGCTGAATCCATGAAACTGTGAGTACTACCTGAGTCCAGGAGAATAAGTACCACTTGATTGCCAATAAGAGCTCGCAAGCGAATGGTTCTAGGGTGATCAGCTCCAGACAAGGCATTGACAGACAAGTGCATTTCCTGCAAAGCAGTTTCTTGTTCTTCTACTGCATCAAGTATATCATCCGACAAAATGGCTTCAGCTGCACTATTCATGGCATGACTGCAGTAGGAGTGGGTGGTTTCACACAAGTATGACCAGGTGCGTATTTGTCACCGCAACTGAAACACAGGCCATTAGTGCGCCTATACTCCTTCAACTGCCTTGCTTTCCATAGCTCTCCAGCTGGTGGAGTGCTTGGGCGTGTGTCCGGCTTGAAGAAGGCAGTTCTGGTAGTAAAACTTCTGTTAGAGCGAGCACGTCGTACAATCTCTTCCTGGATTAATGCATATGAAGCTGCTTCACTAACAGTAGTGGGTAGCTGCATATCAACAGCAGCCCGGAGTTCTTCCTTGAGGCCCAGAGTGAACATCGTCACCAAAAATGTGTCACTCACTGTCGGTTCATACAACAAAAGTTGATACACTAGTTGGGTGAACTCCCGTTTGTACTCAGCCACTGATCCGGTCTGTTTAAGTAACAACAGAGCTCTCATCTTTGTGCGATGAACATTCACATCAAACTCCTGCATAACTGCCATCCTAAACTCATTCCAGCACGGCCACTGATGTAGAGCCTTGTATGCATGGAACCAATTTGCTGCATCACCAGACAGGTGCAGCGTAGCTGACGTGACCTTGAATTCTTCAGGGATAGCATACAGTGAGAAGTAGGCCTCACATCCATGTAGCCAGATACGAACATCCTCTCCCTCAAAACGGGGAAAATCCATTTTGGGCATCCACAGTTTCTTCAACTGAACTTCTACCCCAGAATGCTTCGTGATGTACAGGCTGAGGTACAAACACCGGTGGTGGAACTGGTGTAACTGGTGGACATTGCTGCTGTGGTGGCGTACCAAGGATTCCATCACCTGCAAACGAACCCTGAGGGGATTGTTTGGAACCCACTTCCTGAGCAGCCACTGCCTGCTGCTGTCTGATTTCTCCGATTGACTTCATCGTGAGACTGACGTTGTTCTGTACAATGTGCATCTGCTCGGCTTGCGCTGCAAACTGCTGATCCAAAGAATCCAATCGACGAAAGAGATCATCGAGCTTACTCAGCTTGTCACCCACGTTTTGTAGCATCTGCAACTGCTCTCCGACCCGTGCCTCAATCGTCTCCATGGCGTCCACCACAAGACGCGTCTGCTGGTTCGGCTTGGGGGGTGCCGTAGTCGCCAGCTTCACCGCCTGCCGGAAATCGGGGAGTACCAGGGAGTTTTACAGCAGCCGCTGACCCCTTCCTCTGCAACCGACTCCTTGCAGCCGCCCTGCAGCGCCAATCAAGCAGCCTCACCGGGATTTCACACACACGGAAGATTTGTGTGCAACCGTGAGCCACGCTCGATCCGCCGCTGAATAAATCACCGCCGCCACTGAAGACGCCGCCCGTGCCGCACCGGAACTGCAGCTACACACCGCCGCCGCAGACCCAGCCAACGGACGGGAATTTTACGAGAGAACCCAACCCGACCGCCGCCGAGCCCGATCCCGCCGCCGATCGACCCAAATCTGATACCAACTGTGATGTACAGAACCCTCTGCTCACGATCTATTGAACGGATTCAAGGATACATAGTACTTTCGTAGAGATTGGAATGGGGATTGGGAGAAGAGAGGTACAGCTTGGGGAAGAAGGAAGAAGGGAGAGTCTGAGAGGGGATCGAGATCCAATTACAATTCCTTGCCTTCTCCGGCTCAGCTACTGGGTATTTACGCACTCTATTACATGGGTCCTCTTGCCCTACGAGATGGGCCAACGGCCCATACATTTGAGTCAACTTTCGGCCTGCCACTTAGCATCTGTCCCCTTCTTCTCCTGTCTGCTCCCTGATGCGCCGTTCGTCAGCAACAGAGCTCTAGTGCTGACATTTATTTCCGATCATGGCAGCACAACGAACATCAGAAAGAGTTACTACATCCAGATCCGTAGACCACCCAGCGATGAGTACAAGCACTGAAGCGGGTCGAAGGCATGCCGCCGTCATTGCCCCTCCCTCGCCGAAGCCGGGCAAAACTTGTTGTATAGTAGACGGTCGGGAAGTCGTCGTGCTAAGGCCCCATGTCGACCAGACGAGCAAATCCACTAAGGACAGATCCACCAGAGACAGACCTCCATGGGCCCATCGACAATGCTAGACACACCATCGAAATGAGGGCTGGGTGGGGAGAACCTTATTCCATCTTTAAAGAGCTGCCGCCGTCTCGTCTTTCTGAACAGGATACAAACCCTAACAAAACATAAAGAAACAACTAAAAACATAATCCTCCCACCGGCAAGGGACCTTAAGGCCACCAAAGACGAGGCGGACCGATGACGGCACCGGCGGGAGGCAGGGAAACCCTGGACTTTTTTCGAGGATGTGGGATTTAACGAGCTGGCCAGCCGATTGTTGTGGCCGGCAGGAGACGTGCACGCATGCCTGATTTTCTCGTCTGGTTTCAGTCGTCTTCCTCTTGGGATGTACGTCATCAGCTGCACTGCACTGCACTGCACATGACTCCGTCCTCCCGACCTACGGCCGGCAACGAGCCGAGCGAGCTGGCTCCGCGCGCTGCGCACGCCGGCACGGCCCGGACAGTCCCGGCGGGCAACGAGAAGAGAAAAATTAATGCTGCCGCCCCGAGCCCGGACACACGATTATCAACCAGCCAACGAGCAGAAAAAGGAAGGGAGGCGTCTCCGTTTTCTGTCTGCCCACATACGGAATTTTACGTACTACTTGGTGCGTGCGCACACACACGTCGCTCGTTTTTCTTCACCGGCAAAAGAATCGGCCGGCCAGGGAAAAAACATGATGCACCACCACTACTCCTGTAGTAGAAAAAGGAGAGGAGCTGGACGTCCAAGGCGTTGAGCGATACGGAGGGACGCCCGGCTGCCTTTTTGTCCACCCATTTCCGCGTCGGGTCTCTTTTATCTTTTCCCCTTTCCCGTGGCCCTTCAATCTCGTACGCCCAACAAAAGCGAAGCCGGCCGCTCCATCCATCCATCAACGTTCGCTTCGGCCTACCATCGTGCTACACACTCGCGCAACAAAAAGCATCCAAAAAACAAAGTGCACGCATCCAACTTCACACACCGCACACCACACTATATTTTCACTTTCTTTCTCACTTGTTTTACCTTACTTTTTCGAATGACAAAAAAGTCTAAATTATACCAACGACTCCTTACAGTCGATAGATGATCAACATGATGTCACATTTTTGCGCTCTTGAAAAAATCATTATATGCATATTCAACGTGCACAAGGGATTCTATTGTGTGCAGAACATGCTTCAATAGTAGCTTCTACAACTTATACAGATGAGAGATGGGCTTTGACATCCGCTCTGGAAGAATTTGAAAGAACATTAAGAATATTCAAGCGACGCAATAATTCAACTGTCTATGTGGAGTATGTCTCAACTCATTACTTATATCTTTACAACTTTTTTTATTATTATGTTGTATGCATGTAACAATCATTGTGCAGGGTATCCCATGTCAGAAGAACAGTAAATCCATGTGAACCGAATGCCCTTCGATAATTCGATTGAGCCTTCACAATGACAATCTATGTTGCATTAATGAGTTTCGCTCCGATCATAACCACCCGTTACCAACAACTGATTCTGAGAAGATGCATTGGTGATCTGATCGTCATATTGATAATTGTCTTAAAGAAAATTAATAACCGATATAAGAGCAAACAATGTTCACATATCAGAGGTGTATATGTTTGTCGGAACTTTCAAAATTGGTCATCGAAACATGCTTGGAGAAAGCACGCGAGGATGTGGCCGTCAATGTCGATGTCGGATTGGACCACCGAGGCTAGAAGATGCAAGCCTCGCTTGTCATGCAAGAAGGGGGAGGCTGACCGACGTAGGTGCGACATCACTGCTGCTCAAAACCCCCCCTCCCCCATGCCCATTGATGCAAGGAATGACGTTGACCATTCAATATTTTCAGGGTTCCATCATTTGTTCATAGATAAATTGAAAAGACGATGGTCCTCTGGGGTCTTAGCACGACGACTTGCCGACCGCATACTGCAATTAGGTTTGCCCGTCTTCGGTGATGGAGGGGCGATGACGGCGGTGCGCCTTCGGCTCACTCTAGTGCATGTATTTGTCGCCAGGTGGTCTATGGACCTAGATGTAATTTCTACTTCTCGTGTTTGTTATACAACCTTGACAGTTAATGGATAGATGGCAACTTTTCTCACACTCTTTCTAAAAAGACGAAAAACCCGTAAACTAAGCGTCTCGGACAGTTCTGCGGAAAACGCCTCGACACCCTCCTCATGTTCCATTCCTTCCAATCAAATGCATGAATGGTGATACCCCACATGTTTCCTCTGAATGCCAATCAAAGAGGCTCTTAAATTCATTTGTTCCATTCATAGAGATGGACAAGACAAGCATCCGGGGCTCCATAGCAGTTCATCGCCCATCCGGGCACCCCATGGCCCACACTTCAGTAAAGCAGATGGAGGAGGACGAGGCGAAAGCTATACAGTAGCTTCCTGCACACTAGTACTACACGCCCACACGCATACCCAGAAGAGAACTCACTCAGCTCAGCTCAGCTCAGCCGGAGTCGTACCTCGCTCGCATAATCATAGCCTCCTCCCCTCTCTCCTCTCTCCCTTTCCTCCCTCTCGAGGCGCCTCCCCTGCCCTCTCTTCTCACGCTCAGACACGCGAGCGCAGCCAAGAAACCGGCCGATGCGAGGGCTAGCAGGAGGAGTTGGGCCCGCGGCGGCGGCGTTCGGGCCCGGCGAGCCGCCTCCGGCCGCGGAGGAGGTGGTTGAGGAGAACTCCGGCGGGGAGGAGGACGAGGAGCTCGAGCTGGGGCTCTGCCTCGGGTCCAGGAAGCAGCAGCTGCTGCAGCAGCCGGCGGCGCCGTCGCCGTGCCGTATCCTGACGGCCAGGGACCTGCAGCCGGCCGCGGCGCTGTCGCCGGACTCCTCCGTGTCGTCCTCCTCCCCCGCCGCGGCCAAGGCGGAGGACGGCCCCGCGCCCGCCGCCTCGCCGGGGACTCTCGCCTCCGGCCACCCACAGAGGTCTGTTCTTGCTCTTCTCTGTCTCTTTGGCACTCCCAATAAAAGAGTGAAATTTTGTGATCCCCCCCCGGCCAAACTCACCAGTTTTGCCTCGCTGCGCCCCTCGAATTCCTGGCTTCTATCACCTCCCTGCAAATCCCATATTTTGCTGCTGCATGATTTTGACTGTCTGAATGAAACTCTCAGCCCTCAACTGCACACCTGTACTGTAACTGTACTGCCTAGTTTACTCACACTTCCCAAAAATACTGCAAGCAAAACTGAACCGAGATTATCTGGCGGTTGTTTTGCCATTCTGATGCAGCAAAAACACATCTGTCTGACCGCCGTTCGAGATTTGTGTATGGCACCAAAAGGAAACATTATGTGATGTCAGTGTTGCCTGATTTGCTGAGCTACCCATATAAGCCTCACCTGGACTAATCCAAACTACCTGTTTTTTTTTTTTTGGTGTGCCAGCAGCTTTGGAGTGGTGGGATGGCCACCAATAAGAACATTCAGGATGAACAGCCTGTTCGGCCAGGCGAAAGACAATGCCTCGGATGCCGAAACCAAGAAGGCTGCCGCCGATGATTCCGGCTCGCAGAAAGACAAGGATGAGACCGAGAAGAAGGTCCGGGTGCCCGGGTGGGTGAAGGTGAACATGGATGGGGAGGTCATTGGAAGGAAGGTGGACCTCAACGCCCATCGCTCGTACAAGACCCTTGCCTTGGCCCTTGAGATCATGTTCACCAAGCCGTCTGCCGGCCTTTGCGCTTCTAGTAAGCCTCAACTGATTTCTACTACCTTGTGCATTTCGTAATTACACTGATATCAAGATCACGTCATAAATCTAAGTGGTAGTATATGAACTTTAGTTGGTTTGTCACTTCAAGCATTAGGATTTATGGTGCTACAGTTCTGAAGTGCAGTGTCTCTAGGCATACTACTTAGAAGCTGACTGCAAATTTAAGTGCAAACAGTCCACTCTTTCTAGCTTTTGATGCATTTCTTATTTGAACATGGAATTGTCAGATAGCACGAAGTCTCTGAAGCTGTTAGAAAACTCTTGTGAATACCAGATGACATACGAAGACAGGGATGGTGACTGGATGCTTGTTGGAGATGTCCCTTGGGAGTAAGCTCTCTGCACCATGCATCTCTTCGGAATGACTTTTGTACTTACAAGCTTCCAAGTTCCTTGGAATAATCCTCCGGATGTCCTCGTGTGCAGAATGTTTGTTGGCTCCGTGAAGAGGCTGAGGATCATGAGGACATCGGACGCCAGTGGTCTCGGTTAGATTCTTTATCGCCTCCTTCATACGATCCAAACATTCGAAGAAAGTCTTAATCAAAGCGGAGTTCACATGTAGTGGCCGTCAAAATAATCACCGTTTTAGCACGCAAAAGCTTTCACCACTGCAATCAGTTAACATGTGGTATTGAGTTTCATTCTGGATGTACATCCATCCATTGATGCCGCTGTTGTTTCGCTGCCGCAGGACCACGGTTTCAAGCCAATCACAGAACGAGGGCGGACATGAGATGAGAGCGCTGAAGACCCACCGACCATGTCGGAGCGAGCAGCCGTTGTGATTACCTGTGTGCCTAGTTGGGATTGCAGGAGCAAAGATGTGCTCCTGCTATCTAGTGGTGACTCGTTTCGATCTACGTAGTATCTATTCTTTTCCCGCTCCCTTCTTCTGTCTACACTTGGTGAAGTGCTGCTGATCACTGCCAGCATATGTGCTCTTTTTTCGTCATATATGTTTTTTTTTTTGTGTGACACAAGTGTGTTGCTCTGTTGTGTTCAGTTTGTGAGATGAGAAGCCCACCTCAGTGCCCTGTGCGACAGAACGTATGAGGAATGAAACGCTGGTAGATAGATGGCTCAGTCTTGCGGCAATGTTTGCCGCTGAACCAACCGGCACAACCATACCAAACAGCTACACTTGCTCTGCCCCTGCCGGCCGGCAGAGAGAATGAACGCCCACCGCATGGCATCGTCTCGGATATGTGGCACACAGCGTGCGGCTCCGGGCCTGTCTAGATCACAGCAACTTCACAGGAAAACAGCTCACCTCACGCTCGAATTTTGCAGCAAACCGTACACACATAATGCAAGCGACAGCAGCAAGCATACAAGTAGCATAAACCATGCTGGTGCTGGCACTGCCCTGCCATCAAAATCCTGCATCTCAACCATGGAGCGAGAGCCCGGGACACACCGCAGATTCGTGGTCCACCCCACCACAAGCTCGATGCCCGCAAACAATGGCAGCATATCACCAACCAACAGGCAGACACGGTGGAGAAACGGTCCAGGCACAACGCTCCAGGAATCACAAAAGGATGCCGCATCCATCACCAGGAACACACAGGAACGATACACATACACGGCAACAGCAACAGGCCCACTCGACAAAATGTCTCACACGCTGGACACACCGACTACACAGGACATTCGGTATATAGTTTTTTCACAGAATCGGGTACTGGAGGTAAGCACCTCCGGCTAGGGAGAAAAACCCCACCAGGCGGCGGGCGGACGGGCGGGCACACGCTGCACAGCTGATGAAGCCGACCGACCGCTTCATCTGTACGACTCGAGGCGCTTCGGCTTGCTCTGGACGACCGCCTCGATCTTCTCCAGGACCTCCGGGGTCAGCAGGGGGATGACCTCCAGGGCCTTCATGTTCTCCACGATCTGTTGTTCATCAAACGGTTGCCGCGTGACATGTTAATACTCTTGGTCGCAGAAAGAATCAATCTGATGCAGAACAGAGACAGGGTGTGGCGTATGTACCTGGCTCTCTTTGGTGGCTCCAGTGATCACGGACGACACGTTGGGGTTCGACGCGCACCACGCGATGCCCAGCTGGGCCATCGAGACGCCGAGCTCCGAAGCGATGGGCTTGAGCCCGTTCACTTTTCTAAGCGTGTCGTCAACCAGAGACCTGTTGGCCAGGTTCTGGAAACAGAAACAAGATGCGTATGTGAGGATCATTCTGGAAATACACATCGGTGTGGAAAACTGATTTAGCACAGATGTGTCTGTTAGGGGTTGGATTACGACACATGAGCATACTCGGAATCTCAAGGATGTAGCGGCATGTGCATCCCTATTTTCTTAAGGATTATTTTTAAGGAGGCAATACAGCTATTCTATACGCAGTTAGGAGGAAAAGCAAGAATATGTGTGTGTAATACAGTGACAAAGTTTCCATGGTTACCTTGTAGTTATCTAGGGCAAACCGACTTTCAGCGGGTATATTCCCTTTGCTATACTTCCCAGTGAGAACCCCTGAAGCTAGGGGACTCCATGTAGTCAACCCAATGCCATAAGTACTGTAGAGAGGTACAAACTCAGACTCAACCTGCAGTAACACAAACATTCTTAGTTTTTGCGACACGGGAACACGAACACCTGCATACATCAACAAATTGTGTCGACCAATATTCTGGAAAACTGTCCACAGCACATCGTAAACAAAAGCAGAGCCGATACTTGCTAAGTTGAATACCAATGACAGTTCAGTACAAACAAGAAACAAAATGCAAATAGACACAAATAGATGTAACAATGATTCTAGATGTGGGTTTTGGCAGTTCCTTATCAGAATGTTTCATACGAGTGATCTGCTGACATATCAGAAGTACCTATAGTATGAGTTGCAAAAATATATATAACTAACACAAAATGTTTCTTCTTAGAAGCTAGGTGCTAAACTACATGGCTGTTCATCCCCCAAGGCAGCAAACAACAATCTGTGTAGTAATTTTAATCATCACCAAACCAGTCACAGAAAATGATAAGCATACTTCTACTATCCATCATAGAAAACTCCAGGTCTACTTTAACTAAGCTAAGCTTCTGCACTCTGTTTAACTGAGATCTAAAACAAGCTTTGCAAGAATGCTTATGGGACTCAAAATAGAAGCTTTTAACTAGCTTCGGAGATTTTCATAAAGCAACTTTGTTTACTAAGTTGAACCAGCTTATTGAGTTAGCCACAAAGCAGACATCAATCAATTGAATATGCAGATCAGCAGTGACAAGGACAAGTGGTGCCCTTTTTTCTGTCTGGTCAAGACCAATATCAAATTGTTTACTCGATTGAAAGTTTGATACTATCAAACAATTGTCCCAACTACACCCTATAAGCAACTTTCCGTGTGGTCTAAGCTGTCTGAACTTATACCTAACCTCTCGCTAGCAGCAATGTGATGATGTTTGCCTGGAAAGCTTGATGATGTAAAGTATATAAAACAATACGAGCCAGCATCATGGTCTGATTTAGCAGCTAACCCTACTCCAGAGCGATGCACGTCAAATCAAGAAAGATGAGATTTATGCTACCTAACTCCCTTGACTGCTAACCTTCATATGATCTACACTTGCAACAAACCAGTGGCCTCTTGAGTTAAAATATATATATGTGTGCAATCGATGCTGGAGTAGTAGATTTCTAATGGGGAATGGTACTTGCTGTCTACAGAATCCAAAAGGAAATTCCTCTCCTACCATCAATTGTACTACTACTTCATCAGAGTCAATTAAATGTCTAGAAGACAAATATACATTCAAATTAACTCCAACGTGAGGTATGGGCTACAGCAGCAGCAGTTGTACTTCTACAATAAATCAAATTATCCCCTACAGATTTCAACGAAGGCACATTTTGGGACCTGAAAACATTAGAAAAGACTGGCACTGCCTAGTAAAAGGTCCAGCAAGTACACATTGTGACATGGATCCATATATCCAACCAATCCAATTCGTAGTTGCCAGTTCACTACCACCGATTGACTAATTTAAGATCAACCAGGAAGCAGCTTATTGAGTTAACCAGGAAGCAGGCATCAGCCAATTGAATACACAGATCATCTATGACAAGGACATGTGGTGGCCTTTTTTCTGTTTGGCCCAGACCAATATCAAATTATCTATTCGACAACGACACAATATCAAACAATGGTCCCAGGTTCCAGCTACAACCCTGTAAGCAACTTCTGTGTACCTTAAGTTGTCTCAACGTACACCTAACCTTTCGTTATCAGCATTGTGTTGTTGTTGCTTGGAAAACTTAATGATGCAGGAGTATACAGAACAATACCAGCCAGCATCACTGCCTGATTTATCAGCCATCCGACTCCAAATGATGCACGTCAAATCATGAGAGGTGAGATTTATGCTACCTAACTCCCTTGACTGTAGTAAGTGCTAACTCATATGTTCTACAGTTGCAAAAGGGAAGCTGTCCCCATCACTGAAAATAAAAAAATAGTGCCCCCTTGAGTTAAAAAAAATGCGCAATTGAGATTGGACCAATTTTCCATGTACTCCTAGGTAATAGTAGATTTCTAACGGGGAAAGTACTTGGTGCCTACAGGATCCAAGAGGAAATTCCTCTCCAACTATCAATTGTACTTCATCAGAGAGTCAATTAAATGCCTACTGTAGAAGACAATTATCCATTCGAATTCACTCCAACATGAGGCATGGGCTACAGCAGCAACAGTTGTAGTACTAGTTCTACAATAAATCAGATTATCCCCTACGAATTTCAACGAAGGCACATTCTTGGACTTGAAAACATCAGAGAGGACCGGCACTGGCTAGTCAAAGATCCAGCAAGTACACATGGATCCATATACCCAACCAATCCAATTCATCGTTGCCAGTTCAGTGCTACCCACTGATTAATTTAAGATCAGTACCATTAGAACAGATCTAAATTGATTTGTTAAGCTACAGCAGCAACAGTTATACTACTGCATTAAATCAATTTATCCCCTACAGATTTCAACGAAGGCACATTCTGGGACTTGAAAACATCAGAAAGCACTGGCACTGGTGAGCAAAAACATCCAGCAAGTACGCACCGACCCACACATCCAAGATATCATTGCTAATACAGTAGTACTACTTGTAAAGTAGTACTGATTCACTAATTAAACATCAAATCGAGATTAGCAACACATCGAACGAATCATTGCTAATACTCCAGTAGTACCACAGTACCACTCATGGATGGATTAATTAAGGATCGAATCGAGATTAGCAGCAGCAGCAGCAGAATGTAGGATTAACTGAAGTAACAACCGAGGCAGCAGCGGTGGTAGTACCTTGTGGCGGGAGAAGAGGTTGTACTCGGGCTGCTCGACGATGGGCCCGACGAGGTCAAGCCGGTTCGCCACCCCCCACGCCTCCGTAATCTGCTGCGCGGTCCACTCGCTCGTGCCCCAGTAGAACGCCCACCCCTGATCGATCACCCAGTTCATGGCCCGCACCGTCTCCTCGATCGGCGTCGTGGCGTCGGGCCGGTGGCAGTAGACCACGTCGACGTACTCCATGTCGAGCCGCTTGAGCGAGGCCTTGAGGCCCTCGACGATGTGCTTGCGGGAGAGGCCCTTGTCGTTGGGCCCCTGGCCGCCCCAGAAGAGCTTGGTGGAGATGACGACGTCGGCGCGGCGCCAGCCCAGGTCCCGGATCGCCTGCCCCATGATCTCCTCCGCGCGCCCGTTGGCGTAGACCTCGGCGTTGTCGAAGAAGTTGACCCCCGCGTCCCGGCAGGCCTGGAGGAGGGATTTCGCCTCCTTGACGTCGAGTTGGTTGCCGAAGGTCACCCACGCGCCGTAGGAGAGCTGGCTCACCCGGAGCCCCGACCGGCCCAGGTTGTTGTACTGCATCTTCGATGGCTGGCTCGTCGTCGGCGGTGCGCCGCTCGCCGCCGGTGGGGGTGGGGGATGGGTTTCGGTTAGATCTGTGTGCGGTGGTGCAGTGTGCGTTTTGGGGGAGAAGGTGTGGGATGTGGATGTGGGTATTTCTAAACTCCGGTTGTGGGCTGGCCGGCGCATGTGGCGGGCCGGGGGCCGGACAGGTGGACCGGGCTGTCGTGGGCCCGCGTGTCAGTGGGAGGGACAGGGGGCTGAGCGGTCCCGGTTGGCGTGTGGGGACAAGGAGAGCATCTGGCGGCTTCAGCGGCGGGAATCGATCCGGTGTCTGGCTGGTGGGGCCACGGAGAGAGCCGCATTTTTTATTAGTTGATTGAAGAGGAGAGAAGAAAAGGCAAAGGCGAAAGCGGATCCAAATCCCTCGAGGTTCGGGAATCAGTCAGGTGCGGGGTACTGATCGGGAAAAAGCAGCCCACCTCGGTCGATGGATGGATGGACAGCGAATCACTCTGACGCGTGGGCCCGGCCGCCTTCCGGCCGGCGATCCAGGGAGAAGAAACAAGAGCAACGTCCTTCAGTTTGCTTTTTTCATTCAAAAAAGCCGGCGTCGTCGTCTCTCTCTCTTCGTGGCCGAGCCGAGCCAAAATGTGGACGCAACGTGGTGTGGACGGCGCCGGTGAGGTGATGCTGCCGTGCCGTGAGAGCACGTCCAAACGAACGATCCGATCTATACTACACTCCATGTGCGCTCTCTTTGTCAGACCCGGATCCGATGCAGCTACACGAGCGCACCCAGCAGGCAGGCATGCAGACTGATATTTTGGACAAAAGAATAGCTCAAAGAAAAAGAAATGCTGGGCCAAAACATGGCGTGGGCTCGTACGGGGCGAGCTGGGCCTCCACTTCCACTCTCGGGCCGGCTTCGCAAGATTCATTTTCGCTCTCGCACAGCGCCGTCGCCCCCTTTTCCAGTTTCGGGCTCCCAGTCTGCCGCACCACACACCCGTGCGACCTCACCCGAGAGCGAGCATGCCCCCGCCGCCGCGGCCGCCGGTGGCCGCGCCTGCCCCGGCAGCACCCTGCCCTATCCGCGTCGCGCCCAGCCGGCGCCGCATCCCAGCCGTCCCCCGAGCCGTATCCGTCGCCGCCTCCCACGCGCACGACGCCGCGTTCCTCCGCCGCGCCGCCGACGTGGCCGACCGCTCCGCGGGGCTCACCTGCCCGCACCCCAACTTTGGGTGCGTCATCGCCCGGCCCGAGCCCGGCGGCCCGGAGGCCCGCGTGGTCGGGGAGGGGTTCCTCTACGCGCAGGGCACGCGCTGCGCCGAGCTCCTCGCCGCCGAGGAGGCCGGCGAGCGCGCGCGCGGCGCCACCGCCTACCTCAACCTCGAGCCGGGCGACTGCTACGGGGACAGCACCGCCGTCTCCTCCCTCGTGCAGGTGCTCGCCTGAATGAATCCCCTCTTCACTGTCTCCCTTCGATTTCTCTAAGAAGATTGCTAGTATATCTCTGAAGATTGTTATAAAACCAAATGTGGATACTACTGCAAGCATACGATGGTAGCACTGTGATCATAATTCTGATCTGTCATAGATAGTGGACGTTCTATGGGTATAATAACCACAATGCTAGATACTTGTTCTCCCTTATCTGAACCCCCTAAAGTTCTATGTACTATGTTGCAGTGGCAGAGTATTATCTTACTGAAGATGACGATATAAGGGTGTGCAAATTGGATCCCATATTTTGTTCCAATTAGGAGGTTTTGATCGTCGTGAGCTTGCTTGCATGAACACTGATAAAAATTAGAAATATATTTTCCTCAACCTTCTTTATTGATAATTTAGTCATACGCATTCAGATTGCCGTTGTATAGTCGTGTAAAAAGATGTCCTAAATGCAGGGAGAAAACTAATGATTTTATCAGGCAGGAATCACAAGAGTTGTGGTGGGCCTTAGGCACCCCTTGAAGCACTTGAGAGGGAAAGCGATTCAATCATTGCGAAGTGAAGGCATTCAGGTCGATGTTGTGGGGGAAGATCTCCAGAGCAAATTGTTCAAGGTGACTCTTGGCTTATATGTTAATTCTCAATTACTATTTTTATTAGCTACAAGTCAAAGTAGCAGTAAGCACTTCGCGAGGGGCACCCTACCTAGTAGTGCTGTTGCATCATTTTCTCTAGAAACCATTTTTAGAAGTGGTTTAGCAATTCAAAAGTGCAAATATTTGTTTCTGCAATATGAATGCTAAAGAAAAGCACACAACTGGACATTAAGTTCCAGAAATATTTTGTATGCTTTACTTTGAGTAACCATTGGATCTAAATCACTATGCAACCGTGCTTTGTAAGATCATGCGTTGCACGGTTATAGTTTTGTGAATGTGACAGTTGACACTAATGATAAAATGTTTTTTATATTCTTAGATTATCTTTAACACAAATGTGAATTTCGTAGTGTCCACTTCTATTGATCTATCTGAGTGTAATCAGAAATTCAAGTTCATTAACTTCATTTATAGCATATTGGAAAGAGTGAACACAAGGACTATATCTGAGATGATGCATTGTTTGCAGACTGCTCCATGTCCTAAGCAATATGGATATGATGTGCATTGTAGCTAGATAGAATGTAACAATGATACTGATTCACCAAAGTGTCTAACATTTCAAGTATAATTACTAACAAATACTGAGCATCTCACTAAAGCTAATAGCTCCTTGATGCCCTTTTAAGCTGTAGGGTCAGCATCCCTACTGAATGCAAATAACAATGTAGCATAATGATTTAATTTTATTTCATGGTTGTATGGTTATATTGTATTGGTAGTCTTGATTTCGGCAGCTTTTTAATACCACCTCTCATTTATTCACTTCAGTTTTTTTGTTATGAGTTTGGAGCACCTACAAACCCCTTCCTTTTTTTGTCTTCTATTGTTTTTAAAGTTTAACCTAGTAAGCATCTCAGAAATATATGTTATCAGTTTGCTCTTTTAGTTTTCTGTGCATTAGGTACTGGTTACTTAGACTTCGTTTGGCATTTCAATAGATCATGGTTATCATTCCCCACCGGCTTTTCAAATGAGAACATTACAGTGCAGTAACCACAACATGAACTTAGCCAGCTTGCTAATATGTTTTAATGTGTTCATTGTAGGAAGCCCTTACTTCATGCCTCATCGTAAATGCTCCATTACTTTACCGAGCTGCCTTTCGTGTTCCATTCTCTGTTCTGAAGTATGCTATGACTGCAGATGGTGAGGCCTAGTTTTTTCCATTTGCTCTTTTAGTTTGGTTAATTTGTTACATACTACAGCTGAGTATTAATATCCAACTTGTACTTGCTTCACTTCCATCGATGGAAATGACAGGAAAAATTGCAGCTAGTAGTGGGCATGCGTCTTGGGTAAGCGGCAGAGCATCCAGAGGCCGAGTATTTGAATTGCGTGGAAGAAGTGATGCTGTTATAGTTGGTGGGAATACAGTCCGCCGTGATGGTAATGAATAAATAATGCAATAATTTCTATTTAGTGTGTTTCACATTGGTGTTCCTTCGTAGGATTGAAAGGCTTTTAGTTGTGTTGTAGATCCTCGATTAACCGCAAGGCATGTGAAGGGGCATGTTCCAGTGCGCATTGTAATGTCACAAACTTGTAACCTTCCTGAAGAAGCAAATTTATGGAATGTTCATGAGGCCTATACAATAGTTGCAACACAAAGAGGTGCTCGGAGAGATTTCCAAAAGAAGCTTGCTATGAAGGGTGTTGAAGTAGTGGAATTTGACATGCTAAATCCTAGAGATGTTATGTCATATTGTTATGATCGTGGTTACCTTTCTGTATTATGGGAGTGCGGTGGGACCCTATCAGCTGCTGCTATATCTGCAAGAGTTATTCATAAGGTAAATACTTTTTGTTTCACTATATGGTTGCCGTGTGCATTTACTTATCTATTGAACATATTGCATAGTTCTCCAGAATGTTTATTGGCTGCCTTTGTTTGTTCTAGTTCATTGAGTTCTGGATCTGAAATCAAACCTGGCAATGTTAAGACACTGTTCCATTTTCCATTGCAGTTAAAAAGTTGATAGAGTTATCTTGTGAATTGTTAGGTGAAATTGTACAGTTGTGTTGATTGCCACTACCAAATCTGAATGATATTCACAACTATATCCTTTCCAAAAAGAAGTGGTACCATGGATTTCATGTTATCCGTTGAATTGGTGAACAAGTTATGTTCAATGTCTTTGCAGTTGATTTTTACTTCAGCTTAATCAGCTTCCCGTCTTCTAGAATAAGAATGTTAAAAGGATATTCTTATGACTTGGGTATGCAGATGCTACCCATTTCAGCACTATGTAGACATGCTTTATATCAGGGAGAAACATATTATTGCTTAGTGACTTTTGGGGAGGGACCACACTTTGGACGTAAGTTCTGGGAGGGGACTCACAGAATCATAGGGATAGCCCATCTGCATTCACTTCCCTAAACATCTTATATCCACCATGCACCTTGAACGTCAGTCAGTCCCCATATGTGCATTAAATGGTTTCACTTTATTAGGTTTGCTCTTTTTCTTTTTGCCTCTGACTCTGTGTGCATGTTGTATGCCATATTACGATTGAGCTCTGCTTACATCTTCACACTGGTGATTTTTTTGTTCTTCCAACAGGTTTATGCATTCTGTGCTCCAAAAATAATCGGTGGAGTAACTGCTCCAACACCAGTAGGTGACCTAGGGATGAATCAAATGACCCAGGCGATTGATTTAATTGATGTTTCATATGAACAGGTTAATTCCTTATGTTCCAATCTAGTTCTCATATGTGTTCTCCATCAATTATATCATTATATGTACTCCCTCCGTTCCTAAATATAAGCCTTTTTAGAGACTCTAATATGGACTACATACGGAGCAAAACGAGTGAATCTGCACTCTAAAATATATCTATGTACATCCGTATGTAGTCCGTATTGAAATCTCTAAAAGGGCTTATATTTAGAAGCGGAGGGAGTACTTGTTAGTTGCTATATTACATTTTATTACACCATGTGTCATGCTTTTCTTGCTGATATATTTCTGTAGAATTCAGTAGTCCCCTACTGGCTACCAGTTCCAGCTTTGGATAGAAGTTCCTACAAGTCTTATCTTATATGATTATACAAGTTACACTGAACCATCGGAGTAACTGTTTGTGAATGTACGTGTATGTATTTTGTTTTGTTGTAGTAATGGCATCTGCATATGTCCCTCTTAGTTTCATGGCAGTATATTATATATTTCCTTACGATATTGCAGATTGACCGTGACATGCTCATGAGTGGATTCATCCAACCTATTCCTGATCTATCACCTGTAATACCATCTGCTGATGAAATACCTTCAGTTGATCCAGAAGTATCCCCATATGAAACAAACATTATATCCTTTTACAAGACTTGGGATACCTTTGGGGCTTTCTCAAACTTTTCTCCTCATCCAATTGACATGCCCGACGAAAAAGGAGATTGTTTGACATGGCCAACAGTGGAGCACTATTACCAGGTTTCTCTTTCATGATGTTTATTAGTGCTACTTTTGTGTCATTCTCTGTGCTTTGAAAATAAATTCTGGATCATGACGCAGTACAACATTTTGTAAACCTGCAACATCTGCAAATGTTACATTAGCATGATAACTGCACCTGTGAACCCGTCAGTAAGCCCAAAAGTTTTTGCAGGCACATAAGTTTGTTGGTGTTGATAATCCTCAAGCAAACGACATTGTGCAAGAAATAAAGCAGGCAAGGAGCCCTGAAGAAGCTGCTAGAATAGGAAGGACCCGGCAAAGAGAATTCCCTGAATTGGTATATCTGAATATTCTGCTTTAATATTTTCTGAACATTTACCATTTGCGTGCTCTTGATTGGTTATGTGAACCAAACCAGTTCTGTCACTCCTTTTAATTGATTATATTTCTTTCCCTGTCAGATACGGCCAGACTGGGAGTCGATGAAAATTGATGTGATGTACAGAGCTCTGAAATGCAAGTTTTCAACTTACGCCCACCTGACCGAGATGCTGCTGTCGACGGCTGGCTCTGTCCTCGTCGAGTCCTCACCCCATGACTTGTTCTGGGGCGGTGGGCGCGAGGGTGAGGGCCTGAATTACCTGGGCAGACTGCTGATGCAGCTGAGATCAGAGATTCTGGGAACGGTTTGAACGGGCGTTGAGGCTCGAGGACAGGAGGCGTGAGGTCTCTGCTTGTTCTTGATAGTGTCCATTTTGTTCTGGTGGACGACACCAAATTTTGTCAAGCCACAGTGTTGCGTTTCTGTTTAGAGAGAGATGATCTTGTATAACTAATACTACCTGATATGCTCCAGTTTAAAGTGTAAGGGGGTTCAGATGCACATGTGATGCTCTTCCAACATGCAGAGCCTTGCTCAAATAACAGTTTTTTGTTGACCATTTGAGGTAACAACTGATAGATCCAAAAAGCATCCACGACGCTAATACACGAAACAGTGTTGCTAATCTTAGTCGACTGAGACTTGGTTATGTCTTAGTTGATGCTATATATATCCGTGAGATCTTGGCTGGAGATTCGTGCAAAACTTTATATTTAGCCTTTTCATTTTTATATGTTATATGTCACTTGATTGAGACTTGGTTAAGTCGCACAAGCAGAGCTACAAGCAAGCCTTTCCCTGCCCCCCTCACATCAAGCACAGGTGATACTTGATGGCCTGTCCTGTCTATTAACATGTTCAAGAGCAGACTGAGTAGTCCATTATGGTGTGACTCATCATGCGGCACGAGTGGTTCACCAGCAAGACGAGGGAACTCATGATTCAGCACTGAAATCTCAACAAAGATTTGAGTACCAAAGTCGCTTCATCCCCAATGAAAGGCACATATTATCTTCAACTTTTGCCCTGAGATTCAAGAACATTGTGCTGTTCTGTTTTCATATTTTGTTACTTGGTCTCTAAATAGTTTTACAATGTGCACGCACGACGTGTGGAACTCACAGATTATTTCGCAGTAGTAAGCATCATGAGTGTGTTTCACATAAATACCAAGATCAAGTAATTCAAGTGCCTCCCCTAAAACAAAAGTATTCAAGTGCCATAGATATCCTATGCAGTTCCTACCTACAGTAGTTACAATGCTGCTAGTCCTCAAATCTCACCAAAGATTTCAGTTTTGAGCGGCAGCCGGCTGCCGGTCCTCCCTGACATTGCTGATGCCGCTGAGTACTGTCGCCTGGAGCGGCGGCGACACGATCTGGTACTCGTGCATGACCCAGCCGGTGGCGTCCGCGGCGGCGCCAGCGCCATCCTCCCCCTTCTTCTCCCCCTCTCCCGCGTCGCGTTCATAGGTGAGCTCAGAGCGCCTGTACTTTATGTCCAGCTCGCCGCCGTCGGGGTGCACCAGGGTGACGGACTCGACCGAGGCCTTCTGGCCGCGCCACCGGCCGCCGGCGCCGCCCTTGACGGCGCGCTCGCGGCTCTCCGGCGCGTCGGCGGCGGTGTGCAGGAAGAAGGCGTGGTGGCTGCCGCCGTGGCCGTGCTTCGCGAACAGGTCGGCCGGCGGGAGGCCGGCCGGGTCGTCGTCGATGATGGCGTGGGCGAAGGGCGGGTCGGGGACGCCGAGCGCGCGCGGGAGGAGGTAGTGGGCGACGAGGTCCGCGTCCGTCGGGTCGAACTTGAACGCCGGCGCCGTCTGGAAGCCGAACCGGGACGCCTCCATGCCTGGATCTGGTTCGAGGCGGGGTCGCGCGCGTGCTCTGCCCGGAAGCGCGGGCCTGGCGGGATCGATGCCTTCGTCGCCGACGAGCGGAGGAGGAGGAGGAGGGGTTTCGATTAACCGATTTGGATTCTGATCAAGTCGGCGGCGTGGAAGAAGTGGGGGAAGAGAAACTACACTGCCTTCTTTTTTATACAGAAACCGCGCAATAAAATTGGAAAAATAAACGGAGTACGATTAGAAACAGATGAGGAATTCAACTCAAAAAAAAAGGAAAAAAGAAAAGGAAACAGATGAGGAATCTTCCAGAAAAAACAGGGTGTCCTATAAACTTTGCTGAAAGGACCTCGAAGAAAAGATTATTATGTTTAAGTCCTTATTAGTGGTCTCTACACAAACCCAGACCATCGATCGTCGCCAACCTCCTGTGCCGCCGTGACGCTTGCCGCAAGAGGATGTAGATCTTGAACATCCCCAGATCTAGGCCAAAACCATGCCTGGTAAGGAGTCGAGACCTGATGAACAGCGGGGGCTCTTGTCCATGTGGCACGTCAGCCACCAAGATTGTCGCCGCACTGAGCAGGATCTAGATCCGTCGGTTTCCGCTGTAGATGTAGTGGGAGAGTGCTAGATCCGCCGTCGTCAAACCTCCAACCGTGCTCCAGGATCACCATCGGTGTCATCCGTATAGAGCCTGTCACAAACAACAAACTAAGGATTATTGCCTGGAGCGAGCGGCAAGCAGACGAGACCCGACTATTTGATGCAACCATGGTAAGGGAGAGGTCGAGAGATCACCTTATTCGATGCAGGGTCATTGAGGGAGTCCTGGACTAAGGGGTCCTCGGGCGTCCGGCCTGTTATCCATGGGCCGGACTGATGGGCTGTGAAGACATGAAGACCGAAGACTATGCCCGTGTCCGGATTGGACTCTACTTGGCGTGGAAGGCAAGCTAGGCGATCTATTATGAAGATTTCCTCCTATGTAACCGACCTCATGTAACCCTAGATCTCTCCGGTGTCTATATAAACCGGAGAGCATAGTCCGGATAGGACAGATTCATGACCATATACTCATAGGCTAGACTTCTAGGGTTTAGCCATTACGATTTCGTGGTAGATCAACTCTTGTAACACTCATATTCATCAAGATCAATCAAGCAGGAAGTAGGGTATTACCTCCATAGAGAGGGCCCGAACCTGGGTAAACATTGTGTCCCCCGTCTCCTGTTACCATCAGTCCTAGACGCACAGTTCGGGACCCCCTACCCGAGATCCGCCGGTTTTGACACCGACATTGGTGCTTTCATTGAGAGTTCCACTGTGCCGTCGAAGTAAGGCTCGATGGCCCCTCCAATCACCGGCAATGGCGTCGTTCAGGGAGAAATCTTTTTCCCCGGACAAATCTTTGTGTTCGGCGGCTTCGTACTGCGGACCAACTCGCTTGGCCGCCTGGAGCAGGTCGATAGCTATGCCCCTGGCCATCAGGTCAGATTCGGAAGCTTGAATTACGTCACAGATATCCGCGGAGACTTGATCTTCGATGGATTTGAGACCGCGGCGATCACCCCCCCTCTCTCCGATGAACTTGACTTAAATCTGTCATCAGATCATATCTAGGAGATGGATCCTGTTGCTATAACGGCCTTGGAGCCGAAGCAGATCGCGCCCTCCGAGGCCATAAAGTCCGCGGCGTTGGAGCCGCACACGGACTCGACATCCTGCAATGCTTGCGTCAACGGAACCCTGGACTCGTCTCCGGCTACACGTTCCGGACCGGATACACCTGCGGACACCGAGCTGGATCGGTTGTCGATTTTCGAATTTAGCGCCGCAGACATCTTCCAGCATTCGCCTTTGGGTGACGTACTAAATTCTTTGAAGAACTCGACCCTGGAGGAAGACTCACAGCCGAACTATATTCGGTTTGAGCTAGAGGCGGACGACGAGGAATTTTGCTTCCCACCCGCCACCCACTTCATAGCCACCGTCGACGACTTAACCGACGTGCTTGACTACGGCTCCGAAGACATCACAGGTATGGACGACGATGCCGACAATGAGCAAGGCCAAGACCCGCCATTCACCGGACGTTGGACGGCCACCTCCTCGTACGACGTGTACATGGTTGATACACCCAAAGGATCTGGCGACGACAAAGAAGAGCCGAATATGAACAAACCCTCTGAGACGCAGTTCAAGCGTCGGCGCCCTAAACGCCTTTCTAAGCCTCGTTGCTCAAAGGATGGCAACACTGGTACCGGAGATAATAGCACTCCGGGTGACGCCGAAAACAATGAAGACCCCGTCGGTGCGGCATCTGAACAGGAGGAACATGACAACAGGCAAGACAACCCTGATGAACAGGCCACAGAAGATAACTCGGAGGACGATAGTTACCATCCACCCTCCGAGGAAGAGACAAGCCTCGGCAACGAAGACTTCATCGTGCCGGAGGACCCTGTGGAGCAGGAGCGCTTTAAGCTTCAGCTCATAGCCACTGCAAGGAGCTTGAATAAGAAACAGCAGCAGCTTCAAGCCGAACAAGATCTGCTCGTAGACAGATGGACTGATTGTTGGGAATCGTAGCATAATTTAAAATTTTCCTACGCTCACCAAGATGCATCTATGGAGTCTACTAGCAACGAGGGGAAAGGAGTGGATCTACATACCCTTGTAGATCGCGAGCGGAAGCGTTCCAATGAACGTGGATGACGGAGTCGTACTCGCCGTGATCCAAATCACCGATGACCGAGTGCCGAACGGACGGCACCTCCGCGTTCAACACACGTACGGTGCAGCGACGTCTCCTCCTTCTTGATCCAGCAAGGGGGAAGGAGAGGTTGATGGAGATCCAACAGCACGACGGCGTGGTGGTGGATGTAGCGGCTCTCCGGCAGGGCTTTGCAAGCTTCTGAGAGAGAGAGAGGTGTTGCAGGGGAGGAGGGAGGCGCCCAAGGCTTAGATGTTGCTGCCCTCCCTTCCCCCCACTATATATAGGGCCAAGGAAGAGGGGGGGGCGCAGCCTTGCCCCTTCCTCCAAGGAAGGGTGCGGCCAGGGGGGAGTCCTTCCCCCCCAAGGCACCTCGGAGGTGCCTTCCCCTTTTAGGACTCTCCCTTTTTTCTTATCTCTTGCGCATGGGCCTCTTGGGGCTGGTTCCCTTGGCCCATATAGGCCAAGGCGCACCCCTTACAGCCCATGTGCCCCCCCGGGGCTGGTGGACCCCCTTGGTGGACCCCCGGACCCCTTTCGGCACTCCCGGTACAATACCGATAAAGTGCGAAACTTTTCCGGCGACCAAAATAAGACTTCCCATATATAAATCTTTACCTCCGGACCATTCCGGAACCTCTCGTGATGTCCGGGATCTCATCCGGGACTCCGAACAATTTTCGGGTTTCCGCATACATATATCTCTACAACCCTAGCGTCACCGGACCTTAAGTGTGTAGACCCTACGGGTTCGGGAGACATGCAGACATGACCGAGACGCCTCTCCGGTCAATAACCAACAGCGGGATCTGGATACCCATGTTGGCTCCCACATGTTCCACGATGATATCATCGGATGAACCACGGTGTCGAGGATTCAATCAATCCGTATGCAATTCCCTTTGTCAATCGGTATGTTACTTGCCCGAGATTCGATCGTCGGTATCCCAATACATTGTTCAATCTCGTTACCGGCAAGTCTCTTTACTCGTACCGCAATGCATGATCCCGTGACTAACGCCTTAGTCACATTGAGCTCATTATGATGATGCATTACCGAGTGGGCCCAGAGATACCTCTCCGTCACACGGAGTGACAAATCCCAGTCTCGATCCGTGCCAACCCAACAGACACTTTCAGAGATACCCGTAATGCACCTTTATAGTCACCCAGTTACGTTGTGACGTTTGGCACACCCAAAGCACTCCTACGGTATCCGGGAGTTGCACGATCTCATGGTCTAAGGAAAAGATACTTGACATTGGAAAAGCTCTAGCAAACGAAACTACACGATCTTTTATGCTATGCTTAGGATTGGGTCTTGTCCATCACATCATTCTCCTAATGATGTGATCCCGTTATCAACGACATCCAATGTCCATGGTCAGGAAACCGTAACCATCTATTGATCAACGAGCTAGTCAACTAGAGGCTCACTAGGGACATGGTGTTGTCTATGTATTCACACATGTATTACGATTTCCGGACAATACAATTATAGCATGAATAATGGACAATTACCATGAATAAAGAAATATAATAATAACCATTTATTATTGCCTCTAGGGCATATTTCCAACAGTCTCCCACTTGCACTAGAGTCAATAATCTAGTTCACATCACCATGTGATTAACACTCACTGGTCACATCACCATGTGACCAACATCTAAAGAGTTTACTAGAGTCAACAATCTAGTTCACATTACTATGTGATTATCACTCAATGTGTTCTGGTTTGGTCATGTTATGCTTGTGAGAGAGGTTATTAGTCAACGGGTCTGAACCTTTCAGAACCGTGTGCTTTACGAATATCTATGTCATCTTGTGGATGCTACCACGTGCTATTTGGAGCCATTTCAAATAATTGCTCTACTATACGAATCCGGTTTGCTACTCAGAGTCATCCGGATTAGTGTCAAAGTTCGCATCGACGTAACCATTTACGACGAACTCCTTTCCACCTCCATAATCGAGAAAATTCCTTAATCCACTAGGTACTAAGGATAAGTTCGACCGCTGTCATGAGATCCTTTCCCGGATCACCATTGTACCCTCTTGACCAACTCATGGCAAGGCACACTACATGTGCGGTACACAGCATAGCATACTATAGAGCCTATGTCTAAAGCATAGGGGACGACCTTCGTCCTTTCTCTATCTTCCGCTGTGGTCAGGTCTTGAGTCTCACTCAATACTCACACCTTGTAACACAGCCAAGAACTCCTTCTTTGCTGATCTATTTTGAACTCTTTCAAAATCATGTCAAGGTGTGCTGTCTTTTGAAAGTATCATCAGGCGTCTTGATCTATCTCTATGGATCTTGATGCCCAATATGTAAGCAGCTTTATCCAGGTCTTCCTTTGAAAAACTCCTTTCAAACAACCCCTCATGCTTTCCAGAAATTTTACATCATTTCGGATCAACAATATGTCATTCACATATACTTATCAGAAATGTTGTAGCGCTCCCACTCACTTTATTGTAAATACAAGTTTCTAACAAACTTTGTATAAACCCAAAAACTTTGATCACCCCATCAAAGCATATATTCTGACTCCGAGATGCTTGCTCTAATCCATGGAAGGATCGCTGGAGCTAGCATACCTTTTAGCATCCTTAGGATCGACAAAACCTTTCTGATTGTATCACATACAACCTTTCCTTACGAAAACTGGTAAGGAAACTCGTTTTGACATCCATCTGCCAGATTTCATAAATGTAGCTAATGCTAACATGATTCCGACGGACCTAAGCATCGCTACGGATGAGAAAAACTCATCGTAGTCAACTCCTTGAACTTGTGAAAATACTCTTTGCCACAAGTCGAGCTTCATAGACGGTAACATTACCGTCCATGTCCGTCTTCTTCTTAAAGATCCATTTATCTCAATGGCTTGCCGATCATCGGGCAAGTTCACCAAAGTCCATGCTTTGTTCTGATACATGGATTCTATCTCGGATTTCATGGCCTCGAGCCATTCGTCGGAATATGGGCCCACCATCGCTTCTCCATAGCTCGTAGGTTCATTGTTGTCTAGCAACATGACTTCCAAGACAGGATCACGCATTACTCTGAAGTAGTGCGCATCCTCGTCGTCCTACGAGGTTTGGTAGTGACTTGATCCAAAGTTTCATGATCACTATCATAAGCTTCCACTTCAATTGGTGTAGGTGCCACAGGAACAACTTCCTGTGCCCTGCTACACACTAGTTGAAGCGACGGTTCGATAACCTTATCAAGTCTCCACCATCCTCCCACTCAATTCTTTCGAGAGAAACTTTTCCTCGAGAAAGGACTCGTTTCTAGAAGCAATTACTTTTGCTTCCAGATCTGAAATAGGAGGTATACCCAACTGTTTTTGGGTATTCTATGAAGATGCATTTATCCGCTTTGGGTTCGAGCTTATCAACCTGAAACTTTTTCACATAAGCATCGCAGCCCCAAACTTTTAAGAAACGACAACTTAGGTTTCTATAAATGGTGTCGTCTCAACGGAATTGCGTGGTGCCCCTTTTAAAGTGAATGCGGTTGTCTCTAATGCCTAACCCATAAACGATAGTGGTAATTTGATAAGAAACATCATGGTATGCACCATATCCAGTAGGGTGCAGTTACGATGTTCGGACACACCATCACACTATGGTGTTCCAGGCGGTATTAATTGTGAAACACTTTCCACAATGTCTCAATTGTGTGCCAAACTCGTATCTCAGATACTCATCTCTATGATCATATCACAGACATTTTATCCTCTTGTCACGACGATCTTCAACTTCACTCTGAAATTGCTTGAACCTTTCAATAATTCAGACTAGTGTTTCACCAAGTAAATACACTCAGTATCTACTCAAATCATCTGTGAAGTAAGAACATAACGATATCCACTGCATGCCTTAGCATTCATTGGACTGCATACATCAAAATGTATTACTTCCAATAAATTGCTCTCTTGTTCCATCTTACTGAAAACGAGGCCTTTCAGTCATCTTGCCCATGTGGTATGATTTGCATGTCTCAAGTGATTCATAATCAAGTGAGTCCAAACGATCCATCTGTATGGAGTTTCTTCATGCATATATACCAATAGACATGGTTCGCATGTCTCAATCTTTTCAAAAATGAGTGAGTCCAAAGATCCACCTACATGGAGCTTCTTCATGCGTTCTACACCAATATGACTCAAGTGGCAGTGCCACAAGTATGTGGTACTATCATTACTATCTTATATCTTTTGGCATGAACATGTGTATCACTACGATCGAGATTCATTTTAGGTGCAAGACCATTGAAGGTATTATTCAAATAAACAGAGTAACCATTATTCTCCTTAAATGAATAACCGTTTTGCGGTAAACATAATCCAATCATGTTCAACGCAAACACCAAATCTCGATGGTAGAGGAAGCATGCGATGCTTGATCACATCAACCTTGGAAACACTTCCAACACATACCGTCATCTCACCTTTAGCTAGTCTCCATTTATTCCGCAGCTTTTATTTCGAGTTACTAACACTTAGCAACCGAACCAGTATCTAATACCCTGGTGCTGCTAGGAGTACTAGTAAAGTACACATTCATATAACGTATATCCAATATACTTCTGTCGACCTTGCCTGCCTTCTCATCTACCAAGTATCTAGGGTAGTACTGCTTCAGTGACCGTTCCTCTTATTACAGAAGCACTTAGTCTCGGGTTTGGGTTCAACCTTGGGATTCTTCACTAGAGCAGCAAACGACTTGCTATTTCATGAAGTATCCCTTTTGCCCTTGCCCTTCTTAAACTAGTGGTTTTACTAACCATCAACAATTGATGCTCCTTCTTGATTTCTACTCTCGCGGTGTCAAACATCGCGAATAGCTCAAGGATCATCATGATTATCCTTGATATGTTATAGTTCATCACGAAGCTCTACTAGCTTGGTGGCAGTGACTATGGAGAACTATCACTATCTCATCTGGGAGATTAACTCCCACTCGATTCAAGCGATTGTGGCACTCAGACTATCTGAGCACACGCTCAACGATTGAGCTTTTCTCCATTAGTTTGCAGGCTTAAGAAACTTGTCAGAGGTCTCATACCTCTTGACGTGGGCACTAGTCTGAAATCCCAATTTCAGTCTTCGGAACATCTCACATGTTCTGCGACGTTTCAAAACGTCTTTGGTGCCACAATTCTAAACCGCACTGAACTATCACGTAGTCATCAAAACGTGTATGTCAGATGTTTCGTAACATCTACAGACGACGCTGAGGTTCAGCACACCGAGCGGTGCATTAAGGACATAAGCCTTCTGTGCAGCAATGAGGACAATCCTCAGTTTACGGACCCAGTCCGCATAATTGCTACTACCAATTTTCAACTAAATTTTTCTCTAGGAACATATCTTAATCAGTAGAACTAAAGCGCAAGCTATGACATAATTTGCAAATACCTTTTTGACTATGTTCATGATAATGAAGTTCATCTGATTATGAACTCCCACTCAGATAGACATCCCTCTAGTCATCTAAGTGAAACATGATCTGAGTTTAACTAGGCCGTGTCCGATCATCACGTGAGACGGACTAGTCAAGATCGGTGAACATCTCCATGTTGATCGTATCTTCTATACGACTCATGCTCGACCTTTCGGTCCTCCATGTTCCGAGGCCATGTCTGTACATGCTAGGCTCGTCAAGTCAACCTAAGTGTATTGCGTGTGTGCCGAGGCCATGTCTGTACATGCTAGGCTCGTCAACACCCGTTGTATTCGAACGTAAGAATCTATCACACCCAATCATCACGTGGTGCTTCGAAACGACGAACCTTCGCAACGGTGCACAGTTAGGGTGAACACTTTCTTGAAATTATTATAAGGGATCATCCTACTTGCTACCGTCGTTCTAAGCAAATAAGATGCAAAAACATGATAAACATCACATGCAATCAAATAGTGACATGATATGGCCAATATCATCATGCTCCTTTGATCTCCATCTTCGGGGCACCATGATCATCTTTGTCACCGGCATGACACCCTGATCTCCATCATCATGATCTCCATCATTGTGTCTTTATGAAGTCGTCACGCCAACGATTACTTCTACTTCTATGGCTAACGCGTTTAGCAACAAAGTAAAGTAATTTACATGGCGTTATTCAATGACACGCAGGTCATACAAAATAATAAAGACAACTCCTATGGCTCCTGCCGGTTGTCATACTCATCGACATGCAAGTCGTGATTCCTATTACAAGAATATGATCAATCTCATACATCATATATATCATTCATCACATCTTCTGGCCATATCACATCACATAGCACTTGCTGCAAAAACAAGTTAGACGTCCTCTAATTGTTGTTGCAAGTTTTTACGTGGTTTGTAGGTTTCTAGCAAGAACGTTTCTTACCTACGTATGACCACAACGTGATTTGCCAATTTCTATTTACCCTTCATAAGGACCCTTTTCATCGAATCCGTTCCGACTAAAGTAGGAGAGACAGACACCCGCTAGCCACCTTATGCAACTTGTGCATGTCAGTCGGTGGAACCTGTCTCACGTAAGAGTACGTGTAAGGTCGGTCCGGGCCGCTTCATCCTACAATGCCGCCGAAACAAGAAAAGACTAGTAGCGGCAAGAAGAATTTGCAAACTCAACGCCCACAACTGCTTTGTGTTCTACTCGTGCATAGTAACTACGCATAGACCTGGCTCATGATGCCACTGTTGGGAATCGTAGCATAATTTAAAATTTTCCTACGCTCACCAAGATGCATCTATGGAGTCTACTAGCAACGAGGGGAAAGGAGTGGATCTACATACCCTTGTAGATCGCGAGCGGAAGCGTTCCAATGAACGTGGATGACGGAGTCGTACTCGCCGTGATCCAAATCACCGATGACCGAGTGCCGAACGGACGGCACCTCCGCGTTCAACACACGTACGGTGCAGCGACGTCTCCTCCTTCTTGATCCAGCAAGGGGGAAGGAGAGGTTGATGGAGATCCAACAGCACGACGGCGTGGTGGTGGATGTAGCGGCTCTCCGGCAGGGCTTTGCAAGCTTCTGAGAGAGAGAGAGGTGTTGCAGGGGAGGAGGGAGGCGCCCAAGGCTTAGATGTTGCTGCCCTCCCTTCCCCCCACTATATATAGGGCCAAGGAAGAGGGGGGGGGGCGCAGCCTTGCCCCTTCCTCCAAGGAAGGGTGCGGCCAGGGGGGAGTCCTTCCCCCCCAAGGCACCTCGGAGGTGCCTTCCCCTTTTAGGACTCTCCCTTTTTTCTTATCTCTTGCGCATGGGCCTCTTGGGGCTGGTTCCCTTGGCCCATATAGGCCAAGGCGCACCCCTTACAGCCCATGTGGCCCCCCGGGGCTGGTGGACCCCCTTGGTGGACCCCCGGACCCCTTTCGGCACTCCCGGTACAATACCGATAAAGTGCGAAACTTTTCCGGCGACCAAAATAAGACTTCCCATATATAAATCTTTACCTCCGGACCATTCCGGAACCTCTCGTGATGTCCGGGATCTCATCCGGGACTCCGAACAATTTTCGGGTTTCCGCATACATATATCTCTACAACCCTAGCGTCACCGGACCTTAAGTGTGTAGACCCTACGGGTTCGGGAGACATGCAGACATGACCGAGACGCCTCTCCGGTCAATAACCAACAGCGGGATCTGGATACCCATGTTGGCTCCCACATGTTCCACGATGATATCATCGGATGAACCACGGTGTCGAGGATTCAATCAATCCGTATGCAATTCCCTTTGTCAATCGGTATGTTACTTGCCCGAGATTCGATCGTCGGTATCCCAATACCTAGTTCAATCTCGTTACCGGCAAGTCTCTTTACTCGTACCGCAATGCATGATCCCGTGACTAACGCCTTAGTCACATTGAGCTCATTATGATGATGCATTACCGAGTGGGCCCAGAGATACCTCTCCGTCACATGGAGTGACAAATCCCAGTCTCGATCCGTGCCAACCCAACAGACACTTTCGGATATACCCGTAATGCACCTTTATAGTCACCCAGTTACGTTGTGACGTTTGGCACACCCAAAGCACTCCTACGGTATCCGGGAGTTGCACGATCTCATGGTCTAAGGAAAAGATACTTGACATTGGAAAAGCTCTAGCAAACGAAACTACACGATCTTTTATGCTATGCTTAAGTTGGGTCTTGTCCATCACATCATTCTCCTAATGATGTGATCCCGTTATCAATGACATCCAATGTCCATAGTCAGGAAACCATGACTATCTGTTGATCAACGAGCTAGTCAACTAGAGGCTTACTAGGGACAGGTTGTGGTCTATGTATTCACACATGTATTACGATTTCCGGAAAATACAATTATAGCATGAATAATAGACAATTACCATGAACAAAGAAATATAATAATAACCATTTATTATTGCCTCTAGGGCATATTTCCAACACTGATGTCCTGACTGCCGAAGAATACGGCCTCAAGCGCCCAGCTAAGAGCTATCCGAAACGCAGACTGCTACCTCAATTCGACGAGGAAGCACCGGAGCATACATCTCCCTCGCGTAATGCGGAACGACCACCGCGTGGTCGAGACAGGGTGGCCGACCGGCCACCCCGCGGTCGGGATAAAGCGGCAACTCAGGCCGAACAGCAGCCTGCCCCACCACCCCAAAAAAATAAAGAAAGAGTTCGGGGTCACACATACGATCTTCGGCAGACCCTGGACAATAAAGCAGGACATACAAGATCGATCTACGGATCGCGCGGACGTACCTCAAGGCATGAGATGGCTACCTATTTGGACGTGACAAACCTAACCACGCCCGGGCCGAATACCGCAGACAGACTCCATCAGAGCTACGCCGCGACGTGGCCCGATACAGAGGTGCCGCACACCCTCTCTGCTTCACGGACGAGGTACTGGATCATGAATTCCCCGAGGGATTCAAGCCCGTCAATATCGAATCATATGACGGCACAACCGATCCCGCAGTGTGGATCGAGGATTTCATCCTCCACATCCACATGGCTCGAGGAGATGACCTCCACGCCATTAAATACCTCCCACTCAAGCTCAAAGGGACAGCTCGGCACTGGCTTAACAGCCTGCCTGAAAATTCTATCGGCGGCTGGGAAGACTTGGAAGAAGCTTTCCTAGACAACTTCCAAGGAACATATGTCCGGCCACCAGACGCCGATGATCTAAGCCACATAGTTCAACAACCTGGAGAATCAGCCAGAAAATTCTGGACTAGGTTCCTAATCAAAAAGAACCAGCTCGTTGACTGTCCGGATGCCGAGGCCTTGGCAGCCTTCAAGCATATCATCCGGGACGAATGGCTCGCCCGCCACCTCGGCCAAGAAAAGACGAGGTCCATGGCAGCCCTCACGGCACTTATGACCCGCTTTTGCACGGGAGAAGATAGTTGGTTGGCTCGAAGTATAAACACGGCCAACGAAACAAGCCCCTCCGAGGCCAAAAATAGCACCGACAAGCTCCGGCGCAACAGAAACAAATGCCGAAGCAATGGCGATAACACCGATGACACAACAGTTCATGCCGGATTCAGTGGCTCCAAGTCCGGCCAACGAAAGAAGCCCTATAAAAGGAGCAGTGGAAAACCATCCAGCTTGGACCGCATACTCGACCGTCCTTGCCAAATACATGGCACCCCAGACAAACCGGCAACCATACTAACAGAGATTGCCGGGTCTTTAAACAAGCCAGCAAGGTAAATAGCAGAAACAAAGAAGGGGAATCACAGGGCGAGGACGATGACGAAGAGCCCCGGCAGCCGGACACCGGGGGGCAAAAGAAATTCCCCCCTCAAGTCAAAATGGTAAACATGATATACGCTACACATATTCCCAAAAGGGAGCACAAGCACGCACTCAGGGACGTCTATGCGGTAGAGCCCGTCACCCCAAAATTTAATCCATGGTCATCATTCCCGATCACATTCGACCGCCGAGACCATCCAATTAGCATCCGGCATGGCGGTTCAGCCGCACTGGTCCTCGACCGAATCATCGACGGATTCCACCTGACTTGAGTCTTAATGGACGGCGGTAGCAGCCTCAACCTGCTCTATCAGGATACAGTACGTAAAATAAGCATTGACCCCTCACGAGTCAAGCCCACGAAGACTACCTTTAAAGGAGTCATACCAGGCGTAGAGGCCCGTTGTACGGGCTCAATAACGCTGGAGGTAGTATTCGGTTTCCTGGATAACTTCCGAAGTGAAGAACTAATCTTCGATACCGTCCCATTCCACAGTGGCTATCACGCGCTGCTCGGACGAACCGCATTCGCTAGATTCAACGCGGTGCCACGTTATGCTTATCTGAAGCTAAAAATGCCCGGTCCACGGGGAGTCATCACAGTAAATGGAAACACGGAATGCTCCCTCCGTACAGAGGAACGCACCACCGCCCTAGCAGCAGAAGTACAGAGTGGTCTTCTCAAGCAACACTATAATCCGGTTGCCGAGCCCCTGGACATCATTAAGAGGGCCCGGACTACACTACAGAAGGATAGCTCGGCTCGTCACGAGCCAGTCTAGCAAATTCGGCCTCCGTCCCAGCCCCGACGAGGCAATGGTATTAGTACCGCGCGCATTTAAACTACGCACTCATGGGGTGCTGACGGAGGCACAACTCGCTCGCAATCCACAGTACGGCTTGATAGACCCTAGGATTCACATGTTTCTGCTTTTTCTTTGTACATGTCTTCCTCTCTTTTCAAGGGCTATACGGACAACCTGCTGGCAGAACACACCAAGGAGGCAAGGAGCTCTGGTGTACAAGGGAACCCCCCAGGTGGTTTCTAATAAACGATTACTATACTTGTTTTACATACCCGCACGCAGCTCGCCCTTGGTTACGACATTTTCAATAGCCTTACTTGCTTATCGCATTACTTGTACAAAGTACGCCTTGACGTACTGATTACACCACAACGGTGAATAAATGGTGGCGTCAGCCCATTACTTCATTTTTTCCGTTTCCTCACCTCAGTATTTATTACTCATTGCACACGTACACCATGGTACGTACTAATACACCAGGCGCTTAATAACACCCCGCTCACGGCAATAAAAATCCGAACACTTTTACAGTATAGTTCGGCACCCCGAACTTATAGCATTATATGCATCGACTCCGAATCATGTCTTTGGTCAATAGTTGGGTTGCCCGGCTCTTGTGCTTACTACCTTACGTTCCGCTATATCGGCTAGGGTAGTAAAGGGAGAACTACTGCGATTGTGTCCCGGTTCTTCCGGACGAGCACCTCAGTAGAGAAAGTCGAAAGCTGACTGTCATGATGTGGCGAGAGCCGGTCAGCTGTTCGTGAGGTTCTAAATCGTTGGAGATTTTTACCGCTTCTTGCGAAGAATCGGTTCTTCCGATTAGGCGTGTATAGCGCCCCTAATTCGGCCTTCCGAACACCAGGGGCTTCGCCAACTTTATTAATTGTCAAACTCCTATGGCTAAGTGGGGGCGGTAAAGGCCGCATAGTCTGATTGCCTCGTTCGTTGCGCTAAACACCTCCTTTAAGGACCAGAATGTGGAGTAAAGAGTGTTTAGATTTATCCCAAACACCCCCGTACTATCTACGTGGGGGCAGAAGCCGACGACTGGTCATCCCTCAGATTTAATAAACGGCCGCACAGGAGGTAAAATTTAAAATCATAAACATTATACTACATAACATCTTTGTTCCATATTACAGGGCAAGATAGTACACATGTTCTTATGGGAATATAGGGTGCGTTTGGTTCCTTGGCAAAAATCAGTTTTGTCTTGCTAGGCTAGGCTTGCCATTTGGTAGCGCAAAAATATCCTAGCTTTTGGGGGCAGCTAGCCTGGCTAGGCTAGAAAGTCCTCGCTCCGCGGGGAGAGCCGATTCGGCTCGCCCTCGACGGCAAAGCCGGAACGCGCGAAAAGGATCTACGCGGAACTCTCCGGATGGATAAGTCTACTGCAACAAATCCCTACATCTTCGTTCTCCACTTCGACCTCCTCCTCCACTTTCCCCCCGATTTTTCCTCATCCCCAACGATATCCCCCGAGGTCTTCGTATTCTCCGTCAGCTGCAGAGATAAATCAAGCGAATCCGCCCCAGTTCCCCTTCACGATAGCTGAAGGCGCTCCAGATTTGACAGCGAAAGCCCACATCTGGCCTTGCTCTGGTCTGCGTCCGCCTCCACCCGCCTTTCCCAGGTCTGTGTCCGCCTCCTCTCTTGAATTCTGCTGTGTATGCGTGTGCTTTTTTCTTGGCAATGGATTAGATGGTTCAGGAATTGATTATTACTAGAAGCTGCAAATCCTAAGTACTATCTTTCTATACTCCCCGTGGTCTTATCCAAGGTTGGATTCTTGTTGGGTGAGCTGGTTTGGGATTAGATTGGTACAGCTAAGGTGATATGAAACTCTAGTATAAAGCCACTGTGGCGTTGGGGTTGGGGAGGATACTGTTGTTGGGAGGCACCCAGCTCTTGATTTTTATTTTTGGCCGGACTGCAATTGAGTACTAGCTCATAGGAGTGCATGACATGAATTGATTTTACTGAACATGTATGATGCATCTGCACCTGAATCCTTAATTTGCTATGTACTGAATCATGCATACAGAGCTATCTACTTAGCATGCATCTGAACTGATTCATTACTTCTGCATATGTATTTTCTTAACAAACAGAGCCTCCTCTATTTTTGTCTTGTGCCAGCATCTTATTTTCATTTATATGAACAAAGATTTGTCTACAATAGTCCTGGACTGTATATACTAACGACACCGTGTTGTGTGAGTCATTAATATTCGATCTTTGTATTTATAGATGGATGACAGTGCGCAAATTAACAGAAAAATTGCGTTCTTCAGTGCTTTTGTAGTGGCATATTGTTCATTGATCATATATCTAAGCAACTCTAGTCACCCTACAAGATACTCGTTGTTAGAGAGAAATAAAGAAAGAATGGCATATCTACGGAAACTGTATTGTGGCGAGGAGAAACACTGCATTGGTGAATTGCGCATGGGAAAATCAGTTTTCTTCAAACTTTGTGATAAATTACGCCGTATGGGTCCTCTTAAAGATACATGGCATTGTACTGTAGAGGAGCAAGTTGCCATGTTCCTCACTACAGTAGGGCATCATAAGAAAAATATCGACATTAGTTTCCATTTCACAAGGTCAGGTGAGACAGTGAGTCGTTACTTCAACAGAGTTTTATTTGCAATTGGGAAACTCGGGCCAGAAATGCTTAGGCATCGAACACTTGATACACCATCAAAAATTCAAGGCAACCCACGATTTGATCCCTATTTTAAGGTATAGTACAATGTCCATCTAGTTACCCATAAATTTTTAAATAACTTCATAGTGCAGTAGGTGTATTACTAATTAATTGTTACTTGGATGTTTAGGACTGTATTGGTGCTATTGATGGTACACATGTTCCATGTAACGTTCCACCTCGGATAGTCGACAGATTTCGTGGCAGGAAACCATTCCCTACCCAAAATGTTCTTGCGGCAGTTGACTTTGATTTATTGTTCACTTATGTTTGTGCGGGCTGGGAGGGTTCGGCACACGATTCAACAGTTTTAAGACATTCTCTTGAGCATCCAAATGGCCTTAGAGTCCCTGAAGGTAGGCCCCTGCATTTGTTACATATGAACATATAACATACAGAGTGAATGAGTGATTAATTGCTGATATTGTCATGTTAGGTAAATACTATCTTGCGGATGCAGGTTATGCATCTAGGAAAGGATTCCTACCACCGTTCCGCCAAACTCGATATCATTTGCGTGAATGGAGGGGTAATAATAGACCTCGCACCCAGAATGAGCTTTTCAACTTAAGGCACTCATCCCTTCGTACTACTGTTGAAAGGGCATTTGGAACTTTAAAGAACCGTTTCAAAGTTCTGACAACTAGGCCTTATTATCCCTTTCCTTCACAAGTTCGAGTCGTCATAGCATGTTGTATCCTTCACAACTGGATATTACTAAACGGGGGTCCTGATGAACTAGTCTACAGTGAGCAGAACTGGTTTGAGCAATATCCAAGATCAGCTGGCCGTGTCCAACGGGATTTACGTGAGAAACAAAGGGAGGTGCTTAGAGATAGGGATGCCATGGCAGCCAATATGTGGAGAAATAGGCATAATGTTAGACGTGGTTGATTTTTTTCAAACTTTCTGTATGAATTTGTTGATTCTAAGTTGTATTATCACTTAGAAGAACGACTTGTGTGTTTTCTTTCTTCAACTTGTAACCATGATTTCTTTCCCTTGGTACGAGTGCAATGTGATATGCATCTCAGAGGTGTTATTCTGTCTATGAATTATAAAATTTAATTGATGCCACAGGGATATGGCGGGTAACAATGTGGTGTGGCAGCCCCAAGTTGTAGATGAAATGCTACGTTACTACAAAGAGAAGATTCAGTCTGAGGGAAAACAATTTGTCTTCAAAGAGACACATCATGAGGAGTGTGCAAAACAAATCAATGCAAAGTTTACCACCGCCTTCACACAAAGGCAAGTTTATCACAAGTTCCATAAGCTGAAAGGTCAGTGGAAGATCATACTAGAGGCGAAGAATTTAAGCGGTGCCAATTTTGATGATGTCAACAAGATAATATTATATGATGATACTGAAGTTGTACGGATGAAGAACGTGAGCATTACATCTAAATTTTGTCAAATTATATTTCCATCTTGTATTATGTTTTGTCTTTTATAACTAACATTTTCATGCTTCCTCCTCTCTTCCAGAACAAAGACAAGAGGGCAAAATATATCAATGTGCCTATTGCCAACTTTGATGAGATGGAGTTCATATTTCAGGATAAGCATGCTACCGGAGAGTTCACTGTCCTTCAAACACCCTATGACCGTGTTCATGCTCGTGACAAGGATTTTATTGGTGACACCGAGAAGAATGCGATTGATATTGAGGTTGATCCTGCAACACAATATGATTCAGATTGTCTTCCTGACGACACCAATAATGAAAGCTCATCTTCGAAGCGTCCTAGAGGTGGCAAACGTGATAAAGGTAAGAGGGTGAAGTTCAAGACATGACGCGGTCTCTGCGTGATATGTCGGATACTATGCGTTTCACACACGTGACCAACCCGAATGAGAATTTATTCAAAATAATTGATGACATGGAAGAATACCCTCTATTCGTCCGACTTTCACTGCAGACATCTTTGGCCACCAATGAACAAGTGGCGTCCATGTTGAAGGGGAGGCCGATGGCTGCTATTCAAGAGTTTGTGCGGCGCTGGGTCCGTGATAACTTTCCTGAACACGTTCATGTTCCTCCTGGCGTGTGATTCATTTTACTGTAAAAGTTTAGGATTATTTTGTATGTCTTCCAGCGTCGTCTCCTAGGGAAATAATGTCCATGACTCATGCTAGCATGTAATGATGTCAGAGAGTTTTTCATTCCTGAAAAATAAGCTTGTTAGTCAGATTAATTCTTTATCAGTCAGTGTGTTTACAGAGTGTGTCAGTGTGTTTACAGAGTGTGTTAAATTTACAATCATGAAGTTGCGCTGAATTTTTGCATGGCTATTTACAACTTGATCTGCCTGTAGCCATTTCTCTGTTTCACTGATATTTTTTCAATAATATTGTAGTGATGATGCACTTGTTATAAGCTACTTGTATTTGGATACTGTGAAAACGAGCTACCTTGCCCGCAGCACAACCAAACGACTAGCTGATGGCTGTTGCTAGCAAGGGCATTGAACCAAACGTGCAGCTAAGGCAAAGGTAGCCCAACCGAGCTAAGCTAGCTAGGCTAGCTCAGCTATGGGCAAGCTGGGCAATACAACCAAACGCTCCCTATGGCATCAACCAAACATTATATCCTTTGAACATTGCTCCGCCGCAAGACGGGACCCCTCTAGGACACCATCAAAATAGTGTTCGGGTAGACGATGCTCCTTGCCCTCCGGCGGTCCCTCGGTCATCAGCTTCTTGGCATCCAGCTTCGCCCAATGCGTCTTGACGCGGGCAAAGGCCATACGCGCACCTTCAATACAGACCGACCGCTTCACGGCTTCGAGCCGCAGACAGGCACTCACAAGCTGCTGCACAAGTCCGAAGTAGCTGCTCGGTATAGGATCGGCAGGCCACAGCCGGACTATAAAGTCCTTCATGGCTAACTCTGCCAACCTGTGCATCTCGACCAACTGCTTCAGCTGGTCGCTGAAGGGCACCGGATGTTCGGATCCCAGATATTGGGACCAGAACAGCTTCTCGTAGACATCCCTTCCTCGGCTCTATAATGCTCGGCCGCATCCGACACACTGTGCGGCAGACCTGTAAATGCCCCTGAAAAACCAAAATTCAGGATAAGTACAAGGGACGTTGCCTCTACAGGCTTGCTCCGCATGGTGAAGAACTTACCTGCCGCAATCCTCTTGGCCATCTCGATTTCCTGGAGGGCGCTCTGGGCTTCGGCTCGCGCATCCTGAGCACTCTGGCGAGCCTTCGCCAATTCAGACTCTTGCGCCTTACAATCGCGCTCCAGGGCCTCAAATCTCTCTATCGCGCCCTGGAGCTGTTGCTGCGCCTCGCCAACCCGGGCCTCGTGTTTTTCGCGTGAGACACGCTCTTTGGCCGCTTTATCCTCGGCCTCGGCTAGCGCCTTCTTCAGGGCTGCCACCTCGGCCGTGGCCCCTAATAAAGTTTATGACACTTTAGTCCAGTCGGACTATTCATTTCTTTTCGAAATGTACACACAGGTTATCGCATACCTCGGCTATCCTCCAACTGCTTCTTCACGCGGCCGAGCTCCTTCTCGGCCCGCTCCAATTTCTGCTTTAGTCCGGAAACCTCCGCAACATGAGCAGTGGCAGCCTGCAGCGATACTTGCTTATTCACATAGACAACTCATGTTAGACTCCTGCGATTTTTTGATCCTCTGTTCGGCTTTTCTTCCCGAACACCAAATAAAGCATCAGGGGCTACTGTCTATACTGTGATATTTTTCCCATAATCACATTACTTACCTCAAAGCCCGTTAGAAGGCTAGTGCAGGCTTCGGTCAGTCCGCTTTTAACGGACTGAACCTTCTCTATTACCGTGTCCATAAGGACACGATGTTCATCCACGATAGAGGCGCCTCGTAGCGCCTCCAGCAGATTATCCGGTGCTTCTGGTTGGACAGAGGTCACCGGTGGAACAGGCACACCCCCTCCTGGTGGGGAATGCCGTTCGCTGGACCCCGGAGCTGTATAGGTTTCCGGGATGGTATCCGGCTGAGGGCCGAAGGGAATTCGGGCCCCATCACCAGTCCCCATGGGGGCTTTTCCCCCCAGGTGTCCGGCGTCCGAGGGGTCATCCTGGGGTGTCACCCCGATGATCTCCGGAACCTCCCCCCGGCCCAGGAAGGCCTTTTTGGACACCACCTCGTCATCACCCCTGGGTGAGACGGAATGAGCAGGCGGCAGAGATATGCTAGCCATCTCCTCTGTGTCCAGCGAATCCTCTATCGAGGATCGCGGGGAGTTATCGCGCGCCGGACTGCAAGGACAAGGTTTACAATATGTCAATATTACAAACCGGAAAAGCCAGACATTTGCTAATTCTGGTGCTTACGAAGCGGCCCGAGGCTTGGTCCGGCGAGGTCGTTCCGGACTGCTGTCAACATCCCACGCGGAGTTATCCGCGAGGGAGCCTTTAACCCTCTTAGGCGCTTTCGCCTCCGGGCTTGTGGGGGCCACTCTCTTCTTCCTCCCCGCTTCGGGTGGGGAGTCGTTTTCCTCTTCCTCTTCATCATCGTCATCAGTGGACGAAGAGGAAGTCTCGCTTCCAGACGTCGCGTCCGGAGTGCGTCTTCGGCGAAGGCTCTTCTTGGCCCCTTGGGCCGCCTTCTTAGCCGTCTTCTCCGGCACCTCATAAGGTGCAGGGAACAGCATCTTCTCCAATAATGAAAATTCTTGGTCCTCGGGCAGCGGAGCCGGACAGTTAATCTCCTCGGCCAACTTAATCCAGGCCTGAAAATAGGGGAAGGAAGCTTAAAATTCCTCTCAAAATATGCTAATAGGGGATACTCCTTGAAAACTTTAAAGGAGCTTACCGGGTTGGGCTGGCGCTTCAAGCTAAGCCCGCGGTCTTCGGTCGTAGGCGGTGGCGCCTCGCCAGCCTTGAAGAGCACCTTCCAGATTTCTTCATGCGTTGTGCCGAAGAGCTCCAGTAGCGTCTGGTGCTTGGCCGGCTCGAACTCCCACAAATTACAAGTTCGGCGTTGGCATGGAAGGACCCGACGAACAAGCATGACCTGGACCACGTTGACGAGCTTGATTTTCCTTTGTATCATGTTTTGGATGCACGTCTGGAGCTCAGTCAGCTCGTCCAAGGGACCCCAGGTTAGGCCCCTCTCTTGCTAGGAGGTGAGCCGCATCGGGATTCCGGATCGGAATTGGTAGCCGCCAACCAGTCAGCGTCGCGCGGCTCGGTGATGTAGAATCACCCCGATTGCCACCCCTTTACCGTCTCCGCAAATGAACCTTCGGGCCAGGTGACGTTGGGCATCTTGCCCACCATAGCGCCTCCGCATTCTGCTTGCTGACCGCGCACTACTTTCGGCCTCACATTGAAGGTCTTCAGCCACAGGCCGAAGTGAGGCGGGATGCGGAGAAAAGCCTCACAAACGATGATAAACGCCAGAAATATTGAGGATGAAGTTAGGGGCTAGGTCATGGAAATCCAGCCCGTAGTAAAACATTAACCCGCGGACGAATGGGTGAAGAGGGAACCCAAGCCCGCGGACGAAGTGTGTGAGAAACACAACCCACTCGTGGGGCTCGGGAGTGGGGATGACCTGTCCCTTGGCTGGGAGTCGATGAGCGATCTCTTTGGCCAGATATCCGGCCTCCCGGAGCTCCCTGATATCCTTCTTCTTGACGGAAGAGGCCATCCACTTAACTCCAGCTCCGGGCCCGGACATCTTTGGAGTACTTTCTCGAACGAGGGAAAAGCTAAAGCTTGGGCGCTGGAGCTCGAAGACGGAAAGGCTGAGAAAGAAAAGGGGCGTGGGTAAAAGAGGGGAATCCTTACCCCCTTATAGAGGCCACGAATGTCAAGCGCCTCCCGCTCGCCTTAAACTCGCATATTCCCAAGGGCCGTGCAAATGGCGCGGTTGGGTTACCCATGCCCGCATTGATGAGAATCCCGCGATATGGGGACACGATCTCTGCTTCGACAAGACGTGCCAGTAGCAACCGCGTTTTGAAACATGGGATGGCAGATAAAAAGAAACGGTTCGGTTATGGCCGGACGGGCGTACGTCGTGTTGTAAAAAGCTGTCAGCAGATCAGACTCGTGCAAATATTATATTCTCTCTGCGGTTGTGTGTGGAGTGCGTTACAGGTCCGGATACAATGATCACATCTGAAGACTATCCTGGAGTTCGGAAGAAGTGAACCCGCCTTGCAATGCCGAAGACAATCTGCGCGCCAGACTCCTCGTCATTGAAGCCAGGTTCAGGGGCTACTGAGGGAGTCCTGGACTAAGGGGTCCTCGGGCGTCCGGCCTGTTATCCATGGGCCGGACTGATGGGTTGTGAAGACATGAACCGAAGACTATGCCCGTGTCCGGATTGGACTCTACTTGGCGTGGAAGGCAAGCTAGGCGACCTATTATGAAGATTTCCTCCTATGTAACCGACCTCATGTAACCCTAGATCTCTCTGGTGTCTATATAAACCGGAGAGCATAGTCCGGATAGGACAGATTCATGACCATATACCCATAGGCTAGACTTCTAGGTTTAGCCATTACAATCTCGTGGTAGATCAACTCTTGTAACACTCATATTCATCAAGATCAATCAAGCAGGAAGTAGGGTATTATCTCCATAGAGGGCCCGAACCTGGGTAAACATTGTGTCCCCCGTCTCTTGTAGACCGGGAGAGAAACGGTAGCAACTACGGGAGGAGTGGGGAATAGCGCTTCACTAGTGTTCCGGGGGGGAGGGGGGAGGTACCATTATCTCTAGTTCATTTCTCTTGAGAAGACAAGAGAGGTGTTGTCTTAGAATCCTTGCGCCAGCTACTACCCGTTGGTGGACCATTTGGGTGATGTTTCTTTGTCTAAAGCCTTCTTCTCTTCTTGCGCTGACCGACTCATAGTATCCAATTTTAACCTTTTCCTTTGTCACTGCTACCTTTTTTGCGAAAATCCAACTTTGAAAGATGTTTTGTATTGTGAAACGAACACTTGTTATTTTATGGGGTAATCCAATTTTGCAATATGGTTTTTATGTCAAATCTCGAGGAATATATATGTCGGTGTATGCCTGACTTGATGTATAGTTAGAAGCCAAGTTTTTTTTGCGAGAAAACTTCCGATCTATTCATCTTCAATCATGACAGTACAACAAACACCAGAAATAATAAATTTACATCTAAATTCGTAGACCACCTAGCGACGACTACAGGAACTGAAGCGAGCCGAAGGCGCATCACCGTCATTGCCCCTCCCTCGCCGGAGCCGGACAAACCTTATTGTAGTAGACACTGGGAAGTCGTCGTGCTAAGACCCCATAGAACCAGCACAGCAGAACAACAACGCCACTAATGAAGAGTAGTGTGGATTAGAAGGATCCAACCTGAAAACACATGAACGTAGATGAATTACGACCAGATCCGAGCAAATCCACCTAGGACAGATCCACCGGAGACACATCACACGCCCACCGATGATGCTAGACACACCATCGGGACGAGGGCTAGCCGGGGAGAACCTTATTCCATCTTCAGAGAGTCGTCATCGTCCCGTCTTCCTAAGTAGGACACAAACCCTAACAAAACGTGACGGAACAACTGAAAACAGAGCCCTCCCGCCGGCAAGGACCGAGATCCACCGCGCCGCCATGGCTCTAAGGCCACCGGAGGCAGAGGAACCCTAGACTTTTTTTGGGGAGGAGGCACCCGGATCCAATTCTTAGCCAGAAGCCAAGTAACTTTCATGAAAAATTGTTAACCGAGGATGAATGCTTGCGCATTTTGCATTATACTTTGAATGTGTTTGTAATGTCTCGGTTCACCTTAACACCCCCTTCTTAATGATACAACCCATCATCGTGATATATAGGAACATGTTTGTTGTCATGGAAGTTTCACATACATTATGATCTCCTTTCATGTCAGCTGTGTTCCCGCAAAAAAAAAAAAGTCAGCTATGAAACATGGGGAGATGAGATTGGGACATGGGAGAGCTGCAGACACATGGACACCGTGACAGGTTTCGTGCGCGCAGAGATGAAAAATCAAAGGGCACGTGCGTTCCAATCGGACAGCTCGCGAGGTAGCCGATCCTACAATCAGATGGCTGGTGCTTACCATGGGTTTCTTTTTTTGGTAGGAACAATGGACTTTCTTTGATTAAGCTATAAACGCATGGTAGCTGTGTTCGAATCTGCTTAGTTGTACTGGTTTTACTAACATTGAAAACACGGAGAAAAAGAAAAGGCATTGCATGCTGAAAAAGAATCACGTGCACTTGATTTAACTCGAAACATGTTGAAGATGACACAATAATAGAGTTGTCTGTGATTAGTCTCCCTGAAATAAAAACACTTTGGTCCTCCGACATTAGTTCGGATAGAATACGTCGAAGACGGTTTACCATGCACTTGCACACTTCTTATACTCCCTTCGTTCCTAAATATAAGTCTTTGGAGAAATTTCACTATGGACCACATACGAAGCAAAATGAGTGAATTTATACTCTAAAATGCATCTAGATACATCCGTATGTGGTTCATAGTGTAATCTCTACAAAGACTTATATTTAGGAACAGAGGGAGTATAGCACATTGAGCGTTTGTGGCTGCAGCACTTGCAAAATAAAAAACGGAGGGCGCGTGTGTCCCAATCGGACAACTCATGAGACAAAAATGCTACATCGACAGGCTCAATATGGGGTATTCACGGACCTTCCAACCAACTAATACCCCCTCCCCCCCTTGATATTTACCCCGTAAAAGGCCTGTAAGACTCCGTTGATGTAGCATTGCTCCTCATGAGACGGCTGATCCTAGAATCAGCTGGCGGACGTTTAGCGCCGGTTTTATTTTGACATAGAAAACAAATGAGCTTTCTATCGGTTTTACTTACGCCAACGCCGAATACAGGGTGGGGGTTTCCGTCAAAAAAGAAAAGATGTTGCATAAGTCTTAACTAAAAACACGTGGAAAATGCCGCTACAATTTTTTGTCGGTATATTATACTCTTCTACGTACATCACTACGTCCGCTACACGTATGTACTTCTTATTTAAGCTAAATATAAACAGGACCCAGATCTATAAATCAAAACACATGCATCCATCATCCATCTTCTTCTTATCGACGATTCTACAGCCCGGAAGGCTTGGAAGACCCGAGGAGGAATCCCATGAAGAACCACCACCATCCGTTGCACCCGTTGTCCGCCCGATGATAATAACTAGTGGCAGGGGCACTACCGGACTCGCGCCCTATGCCTACAGCCCAGGACCGTCGGCATAGGTCCGTCGGCGTAGATCACGTCAGCGTAGTCTTGTCAGACCGTCGGCGTAGTATAGCCGTCGGCATAGGGGCCTATGCCGACGGCCGGGCGTCAACCGTCGACATAGTTTAGCCGTCGGCAGTGTTTTTGCCTGACGGCAATGGACGACGCCGTCAAAAGAGCTAACGATTCACGGAATGCCACATGGCAGAGGTGTGCCGACGGCTTGGCCGTCGGCATACCTCTGCCACGTGGCACTCCATGGTGCCTCCTGGTGGCAGGGCTATGCCTACGGCAAAGATGGAAATCTATGCCGACTGCTTTGCCGTAGGCACAGCTCTGCCACGTGGCGCGTCCTGGGAAGTCCTGGGCTTATATACGCCGACGGCTTTGCCGTAGGCATAGTTTTTTTTTGTATTTTCCCTGCTTTCTCTTTTTCAATTCATTTGACAACATTTCAAAGCACAATAATATGGGATTATGCAGAAATATGACAGTTCATCATCTAAACATACTCAAGTTCATCATCATCATCATTTAAACATAGTCAAGTTCATCATCTAAAGATCATCACCGGCGAAAGTTCATGAACATAAAAGTAGTGCAAGACATGGAACATCATAAAAGTAGGAACATGAAAGGTATGGCACGACGGCCACATGCACGGAATCATCATCGACATCAAGCAAGACCACCTCCGCCAAGACCACCACCGCCAAAACCACCACCACCAAGACCACCTCCGCCAAAACCACCACCGCCAAGACCACCTCCGCCAAAATCGCCACCGCCAAAACCGCCACCGCGACCACCATCACTCTGGAAGATCGGAGTGACTGGGGTCGACGGAGCAGGAGTCGAGCCACCGGTCCCCTACATGTTTGAGAGAAGATTCTAACGGTAAATATGATATGATAGTGTTGAATGAATGAGAACTAGTTTGTCAGTAGTTAGGCAAATGTACTAACCGGACTATCACTGCCTAGTGCCACCCATTCATCGAACGTGGGCACGTGTGGGGGTTCTCCCGCAGGTGGTGGTGGGGGTCCCATTTGTGGTGGATCCGTGCGGTTACTCCAAGACGCCAACATAGCCTGGATGTTAGTTAAACAAGCAAACTAGAAGGTCAGAAGGAATGAAAGTGCAAAAATTTAGCTTGGTTTTAAGAGGGCAAAACTAACCGCCATCATCTGACGGTTGTAATCATCGTTTGCCTTCACTCGTTGCAAGTACTCTCGCACCTCGAGATTCCTATGCTCGACAAAGGCCTTATATGCCTACATAATTTAGGTTGTTTCTAAGTGAGCAATGCTGAAAATAAACTGAGAATGCTAGAGAGAAAAAGATAAAGGGGAAGTACTTACAGCATGCTGGCGGGCTAAGGGAGTCTGTGAACGCCCCGTACTCTCTAACTGGCTCGGGTTGGTAGCCCGAAGCCGTGTGTACGAGATCGAAGGAGTGATCAAGCAATCGAAACACGGATACCGGCCATGTGACTTCCCCTGGATGGCCACCACCGCCGTGTCATCGATCTGAGACTGGGCGACCTCAGGAGCAGGAACATCCGGATGCAACTTCTGAAAGTGCTGAGTGTAAGACTCCAGGTGCTCCTCGGTCTTGCCGTAGTACTGGCTCTCGCCCTCCTTGGGATCACTCCGCTCGCGGGCCAGCTTCCACGACTCAATGTCTGAGAGCGGCCTCTTCAACTTGTCCTCCTGCAACGTCAAACAGAAGTTAGCCATACATAAGAACATGATGGTAAAGAAGAACAAAAATGCATCATGCATATAGATATACCTTCATGGCCTTGAAGCCTCAGTGGTTCCTGTTTCCTTGGCCGTGTGTCCCGTCTTTTCCACGGTTAGCCCGGGCCTTGATGCTCATGGCAGCAAACTCTGCATCGTCGCCGAGCCACCTATCCACCAAACTCGCCCATCCGTCATGCCTTCCATAGCACCAACGAGGAACAACCTATGCAAATTTTGGAAGCATGACATGTGAGCACGAAACATATAGTTGACTGCTTGAAACAATGAAAAGTTAGTAATAGTTACCATCATGAACTGCTCCCTGTTCAAGGTAAGTCGTTGCTTCTGCGCTTGAGTTTTGGTCATTTTTTGGTGCAGGTAGGAGTGGTAGTACTGCGAGACGGCAACCCAGCGCACCTCGTACTGCAACTGACGAGCTTTCTTCTTCGCAGCCGCAAGCAAGACCACGTCGGCTCTGGCCTTGTGCTCATCAAGAACTCTATAGAGTTGCTGCAATCATGCATAAACCAGAAGCAAACAATGCATGAGTTGAGTGATTCAATGAGGGGGGCCACACCCCGGAGACGCCTCTTCGGACATGCCACAACACCACCCCGCATGTATGAGGGGCCGGTGCGACGCTCCGATGGCATTGCTACCCCCCAGGGCCCCCGTCCCGCCTAACCCTGGTGCGGTTGACCACGAGATCTAGCCCTTTGACTTCCCACGGGCGGGCTTTGACCAGTGGACCTCTCCACCCGGTTGTGTCAGGTCAGCACAGAGGGACACCTGGGAGCAACATCTGGGCCAAACCCACAGCTACATCCCCTCCGTGTAGACCCGACGCGTCCGTTTCCCCCCTCCAGGTGCCGCCGGCGGCGCCGTCTGTGAGCTGGGAGGCCACGCCCCGGAGACGCGTGCCGGGCGTTTGCAACCGCCACAACACCTTCAGACTTGTGAGAAGCCGCCTACGCAAGATTTGGCGGCATGCTAGCCCCCGGAGGCCGCCGGCCACAGTCGTAGACGCGCGAAGAGTAATCCGCGTAGAGGGAAGTGTTCAGATACTTCTCCATCACGAAAAATTATGAAAAATTACCATCGGTCCTATAGCACATGTGCCCACGTCGTGTAAAAAACTCATGATTTAATCGCGCTCCGAGTATTTAATAATATTCACGCCGCATCGTTACCGCAGAACGTCTACTATCGTGTCATCACCGTCCGCGAGGGGGGCCACACCGCGGAGACGCGTGCCGCCTCTTCGGACATGCCACCACACCACCCCGCATGTATGAGGGCCCGGGGCGACGCTCCGGTGGCATTGCTACCCCCCAGGGCCCCCGTCCCGCCTAACCCTGTAGCGTTTGACCACGGGATCTAGCCCTTTGACTTTCCATGGACGGGCTTTGACCAGTGGACCTCTCCACCCGGTTGTGTCAGGTCAGCTCAGAGGGACACCTGGGAGCAATATCCGGGCCAAACCGACAGCTACTTCCTCTCCGTGTAGACCCGATGCGTCCGTTTTCCCCCTCCAGGTGCCGGCGGCGGCGCCGTCCGTTAGGGGGGCCACGCCCCGGAGATGCGTGCCGCCTCTTCGGACATGCCACAACACCACCCGGTTGTGGTAGGTCATCCCATAGAAACACTTGGGAGCAACGTCCCCTCCGTATAGACCCGATGCGGCTGTTTCCGCCCTCCAGATGCTGGCGGCGGCGCCGTCCGTGAGGGGGGTACACCGCGGACTTGAGGGGGTCACACTCCGGAGACGGGTGCCGGGCGTTTGCAACCGCCACTAAACTTCTGTCGCATAGCTGTTTTTGATTTTAATAAAATATAAGGTCCTATATTCAAAAGAACATGACGGCACATTATTAATGTGCTTGAAAAAAATACAAACTATATATATATATATATATTCATAATCTATGGAAAAAATTACAAACTACATATATATTCATATAATACATAAAAAAGCATAAAAACATATGTAAAAAAAGCATAAAAACATATGCAAAAAAACGCATGTAAAAAAAAAGCTATGCCGACGGCATTAGAGACGGCAGGGTTTTGGTGGGCGCCGTGCCGTGGATCGGTGACGTGGCACCTATGCCGACGGCTGCCGTCGGCATACCTACGCCACGGATCGGTGACGTGGCATGCGGAGATATGCCGACGGCCGCCCGTCCCGATCGTCGGCATAGGTTTGTCGGCGTTAGCCGCATGTCACGGGCGGGGTCGCCGGGCCCACAGGTATACCGACGGCTGATTTATGCCGACGGCTGCTGTCGGCATCTCTGCATCTAGGTCGACGGCCGTTCTGTGCCGACGGCTGCCGTCGGCGTAGATCGGTGTAACCCGACGGCCAGGCTACGCCGACGGCCAGGAGTGGGCTGTCGGCATAGCTCTAACTAGGCCGACGGCAGCCGTAGGCATAGGTTTGGCCGTCGGGGTAGGCCCGTTTTCCGGTAGTGGGGTGCGCCTCCTGTGCCATCCTTTGCGCACCAATCCAGCTGTTGGATTTGTTAATGTGTTTATACAGTCCAAATGCTCACCAATCGTTGTAAAAAGAATACATGGAGCTGAACGGTCGCAGCAGTGTTTAGTCAAAGGCATGGCAGCAAGTCTATATTAACAGGTGTTAAAAAAATTCTATATTAACAGATAGGTAACAGTCTTACAAGGTGGATCAGTGAGTACAGAGAGACGTCCAACAGGTGAAATGAAAGCTGAACTTCCAAAAGAAGGGCGATCTCCAACAGAGAGGCACAGTTCGTCGGATGACGAGAACACGAGCATACAAAGTCTTACAGAGAAACTAAACACGATAGATGGTTTATATATATATATATATATATATATATAGGTGCTAGGAGCCGCTCACGGCGTTGCGTCTAGAGATGATGAAACAGTGAGGGAGAGGCGGCACCTTGCCTTGCGGTTGAAATGAAAGGCGCAAATGTCACCTTCCTGGATGTATGCATGGTGGCCAAACCATCACTAGTTCGTCGTGATGGTGGCCCTCTTGTCGGTTCCAAACATGAAGCGACTGTCACAGCTCACGGTTCCGTCTTCGAGCTTGAGTGGCAGGGTGTCATCATCTTCGGGAATGTATTTCTGCAGGTTATCCTCTGTGCACTCCACCTGAAAGTACTTTGAGGACAAAGAAAAGGAGTGAGGGCATGAGAAAACACAATATGATGTCGTGATGAAGAACAGGTTGTATGTTTGAACGTACCATCCTCTGTCCTTGTTTGGCAAATGTCTTGTTGATGGTGCACACATAGTACTTGATCTTTCGCTTCTTGTGCCAAAAGAATGTGAAGTGCTTATCAATGTGGTGTTCATAGAGTTTCACTTCATTGCACCAAAACAATGATCCTCCAGCTCGCCAAAGTACTTGACACCCCCTGCATGCCTGCATTTGTTTTTTGTTTTATGTTAGATGCAGTGCCAACAAAGGCGAGGGATTGTTTTGGAAAGGACTCATGTCTGTGCTTACCACGAATGATGTAGTTGTAGGGCTTATCTTTGACCTGCTGTCCCTGTGAGTAAGAACTGCGATTATTGTAAGTAGGCTAAGATGGAAACAAACAAAGGAGAGCACCAGTTAAAAAGAACACATATGAATTTACTTGGAATTGTATGAGCAGTGAATTTACTTGGAGTTGTGTGAGCAGTTTAAAACTTTAAACCAAAATAGAGAATTAGCATAAGCTTTTTCCATATGGGGATACAATGAAACAAGCCTAAAAATGTATTGATGGAAGGATTGTGTTCATAAATTTCTGACTGACAGTGAAACCATCTCCATTGGCAAATATTGATAAAAGAAAAAACAAATAAGAATGGTGAGTATATGACTATAAGTTAGAAAAGTCTGAATAAATAGCGGGTCTGATTGCTGGTAAAACTCGTAGAAGAAATGGAATTGTAAATCAGTACAATTTGAGCGATGATCAGGTGTCTGTAGTCTTTGTGTGCGTTTTACTATTTGGTAATGGACATGTCTGTATGTCAAGTGTGGCAGGGTGAATGTGTAGTACAAGAAGCATAGAGAAATGCATAGTATAACAGAGATAGCATGCTTTATACATGGATTTAGTTCTGTCTTAATCATTTTTAGCTTTGTAACAACTTTAGTAAGAGAATGGAAACAAAGTAAACGTTAAATTTTAGGTGTGCAAATTGTAACAGATGAATTAAAGCAAGCAAACATTGCATTTATTTATGGATTCAGATTTCTGATAGTTTGGACCAAGTATGTGAAAAGAAACAGATCCATCCCAATCGAACGCAAACAAATCCATCTTTTGAGAAGCTCTTTTTGATTCACAGGACAACATCCACAATGTACACACATCTTTCAGTATATTTACAACGAAACCAACGCACCATGTAATGAACTCAGGTAGACAATTTCCAAAAACAGAAGACCATGCAGAACCCATCTCATCCCCTCTGTCCGACAGGCATCAATCAAGGATTTAAAAACTGCAACTGTGACAGGCATGATGGCTACAGCTAAGCATTCATGTAAATAATCCTGAAGCCAAAAACTAAAGCAATGACCAAAGTAAAGTAATATAGAAATACTTTTGAGTAATCCATGGAGTAATCCTAGAGCCAAATAGGTAAATCAGAGAGTAAGCGAAACTAACGCGAAATCCCGTGTAATGCATCCAGAAGAAGAGCAACTAATGCATGAAAAGGAACTAAACCAGATATGAGAACATGAGATGAGCCTAGTTTTGTTGAGTGAAAACCATTGTGTGGAGATTCTTGACAAGTTAAATGAAGGTAAATAATCTAAACAGTACTACAATTCACGTCAAGGAGACATGTCTATTCCTAAGAAGTGAACTATTCGCGGATCTGAATGTTCTGATAGAAGTGGCGATGAGAAACGAGTTCAGGTGTTGTACCTCATGGATTGTGGTGCTGTTCAGTGTGGCTCACGGCGCCAGAGTATCCTCTTGCCACCGGTTTAAGAAGCTAGCTTGTCGACTACAAAATAGTTGATACAGATATGTTGGAATAGGTCCCCTTTACGTGAAGTGAAGTAATGAAGTTAACACTTTCTTTCAGTATCACTAAGAGACCAACAACAAAGCCTTTATACATGAAAACAAGTGTAACAGACCAAAGACTAAAAATGAATTGGTCATGAAACCGGAACAGTGCATATATGTTAGCTGGAAAATAATGTATAACCAATATCATCATGTAGGTGTTACAATAGCAACTTGTATTATTTAGGAGGCCAAAGCCAACATATATACATGTACAAGAGGATGCCAAAAGGCTACAAAAGGATGCCAAAAGACAAGAATACAAAAGGCCAAAGGCCATTATCAATATAACTCTAACACCCCCCCTCAAACACATGGTGGATCCACAACACTGAGTTTGGAGAGGTGAAACCCATGTTGCGCTCTAGTCTGGGACTTCGTGAAGAAATCCGCCAGCTGTAACTCGGATGGCACATACTGAAGAGCAATAACATGATCCTGAACAACGCGCACAAAAAAGGCATCAACACCAATATGCTTGGTAAGCTCATGCTTCACGGGGTCCCGCGCAATACTGATAGCACCTGTACTGTTGGACAAGAGGGTGGTAGGTGTAGTAACAGAAACACCAAAATCCTCCAGTAACCATCGTAACCAAGTCACCTCTACCGTCAGAAGAGCCATAGCTCGCAACTCGGCCTCTGCACTCGAACGGGAAACTGCAGGCTGTTTCTTCGTCTTCCAGGCAATGAGGGAACCACCAAGAAAAACACAGTAAGCAGAAAGTGAAGTGCGATCCGAAGGATCACTAGCCCACGTAGCATCCGAATAGGCCTGGAGCTGTAACGAGCTGGAACGAGGGAAGAAGAGACGATGAGAGATCGTGCCACGAAGATATCGTAGAACACGAAGAAGGTGACTATAGTGAACTGAAGTAGGAGCAGCAACAAACTGACTCAGAATATGGACAGGATAGGAGATATCTGGACGAGTGACGGCAAGATAGACAAGACTCCCAACAAGATGACGATAACGCGACGGATCAGACAAGGGTTCCCCATCAGAAGCACGAAGATGAACATTGAGCTCCATAGGAGTCTCAACAGTGCGCTCATCACTAAGAGCCGCACGAGAGAGAAGATCCTGGATATACTTTTCTTGGGAAATAAAGAAGCCATCAGAGGTAGAAGAAACCTCAATCCCAAGAAAGTAGCGAAGAGGACCAAGATCAGACATAAGAAACTGCTCACTAAGACGTGCCTTGACAAAGGCAATGTACTCAGAGTCATCACCGGTGATGATCATGTCATCAACATATAGAAGAAGAAGAGTCCTACCACGAGTAGAAAGGTGGACAAACAACGCTGGATCATGAGCACTGGGCGAAAAACCAGCAGCAGTCACCACAGAGGCAAAACGCTCAAACCAAGCACGGGGGGCTTGTTTAAGGCCATAGAGAGAGCGACGAAGACGACAAACCATGCCATCAGGAACAGAATACCCAGGTGGTGGCTGCATATAAACCTCCTCACGCAACTCACCATTTAGAAAGGCATTCTTCACATCAAGCTGAGACACAGACCAATGACGAACAGAGGCCACGGCGAGAAGTGTGCGGATAGTGATCATATGGGCCACAGGAGCAAAAGTCCCATCATAATCACGACCATGCTCCTGCTGAAAGCCACGAGCCACAAGATGAGCTTTGTAACGCTCAAGAGAACCATAGAGCGAGTCTTAATCTTATAGACCCACTTACAAGTGATGGGACGAACACGGGGAGGAAGAGAAACCAGATCCCACGTGTCGGTGCGCTCAAGGGCAACAATCTCCTCTACCATCGCAAACTGCCATTCAGGATGAACAACAACATCTCGATAAGAAGTCGGCTCAAAAATGGTCGAAAGACCATAGCGAGAAGGAGAATATCGGTCAGGGGGCGGACAAGGCTGAGAACGAAGACCATAAGTCGGTTGAGAGGAGGAAGACGGCGCACCAGAATTAGAGGGCGCATCAGTAGACTCGTCCACAACACGTGGACGACGAGTATAATGGAGTGGAAAGGAGGGAAGAGGTGGAATCACTGGAGGTGGGGACGGGGAATGTACCGGTGATGAAGGTGGGGACGGGGAATGTACCGGTGATGAAGGTGATGACGGGGAATGTACCGGTGATGAAGGTGGAGAAGGGGGAGGTATCGATGATGAAGGTGGAGAGTTATGAGACGAGGGAGGAGAAGAAACCATAGGAGAGGACGACATCGGATCTGCAACAGCGGGACGAGGAGTAGGAATATTGGGCACAGAGGGAGGTGTATCCGGAAACGTAAGAAAAGAGATGTCCTCCGTGGAAAAGGCCGAGGAGGATGGTCGCGGGTAGAAGGGACGAGACTCATCAAAGGTCACATCCCGCGAAATACGCATTCGACGACCGACAGGATCCCAACATCGGTAGCCCTTATGCTCATCACTGTATCCGAGAAAGACACACTCAACAGACTGAGCGGACAGTTTGGTGCGCTCACGAGGGGCAAGCAAAACATAGCAAACGCAACCAAACAAACGAAGCGACGAATAATTAGGAGAACGACCAGAAAGATGCTCGAGAGGGATACCACCCTGTAGAGCAGCAGATGGCTGAATGTTGATGAGATAGGCGGAAGTGGTAACAGCCTCGGCCCAAAAGTGAGGCGGAAGAGAGGCGGCGATCATCATCGCACGCGCTGTCTCAAGAAGATGACGATGCTTGCGCTCAGCCACACCATTCTGAGCATGAGCACCAAGGCAAGAGAACTGAGTAAGAGTACCATGCTCAGCAAGGAATCCTCGCAATGCATGGGAGATATACTCACCAGCTGAATCTGCGCGAAAAACACGAACTGGAGTGGAAAACTGGGTATGAACCATGGCAGCAAATTTTGTGTATATAGATAAGACCTCACTACGAGAAGACATGAAATAGATCCAGGTGTACCGAGAAAAATCATCTATAAAGATAATATAGTAGCGATGACCCCCTTTCGAAGCGAAGGGAGCCGGACCCCAAACATCAGAGTGAACGAGGTCAAAAGGGCGCTCGGACACTGACTCACTGTGAGGATAGGGTAGCTGAATCTGCTTACCAAGTCTACAACCCAGACAATCCAACGAAGCGTTACCAGAGACAGACCCCAAAACACCATGATGAACCAAAGACGAGAGACGAGAACCACATAAATGGCCAAGACGATGATGCCACTGCTGAAAAGAGCTGGTAGATGCAGCAACAGGGGCTGCGAGACTAGCGGTGGTAGCAGCGGAGGGAAGACGAAGCCAGTCAAGCTCCCAAAGACCATCCGAGTGGCGAGGGCCAGCACCAAGCAGAGCACCAGTGCGACGGTCCTGAACAGAACACGAATCAAAGTCGAGAATGACCCTACAACTAGAGTCAACAATCTGACCACCAGATATGAGCTGCATGGTAAGTCGAGAAACATAAGCGACAGAGGGAACATGAAATGAAGAAGTGCTAAGAGTGCCTCGACTAGCTACAACAAGGGGAGTGCCATCAGCTGTAAGAACACAAACAAGAGACTCGACAGGTTGAACGGAGGTTAAAGTGGAAGAATCATAAGTCATATGAAAAGACGCTCCAGTATCAAGAATCCATGGGGATATACCTGAATGATTAGAAGGTGGTTTCTCAGTGTCAGAAAAGTCAGTCACAGAACCTGCAGAACCTATCGACAATGAGCAATTGCCACCACCCGTGGAAGCTGAGTGTACAGTCGACTGAGAATAACGAGTTGACATAGAGCCACATGTGGTAGCCACTCGAGGAGTCGATGTAGAGCGGTGACCGCAGCCTACTGAAGACGTCGTAGGGAACGTCACAGACGAACGAGCACCAAGCACCGAGCGACGGCACATGTGTGAGACTGGATCAATATAGGGAACACCGTCGGAAGTCTGAGGGCAGCGACGGAGACGCTGCCCCGATGGAAACATCATATCACTTTTTTTACTCTTCCTCTTTCTCTTTTTTTTTTTATCACAGAACACAAGTCAGCCAATCCACCAGAATGACGTCGCGTGAGGAGCTACAGCAGCGATGCCCAAGGCTGCAGGCTAGCAGCCAAGGGCCCAAAGGAGGCCCAAACTGCGACTTCCTGCAAAGCCGCCACGAACAGATCGCAGCAGCGGCGGACTTCGGGCGTCAGCAGCGGAGAGCGGACGGAGAGCGCCTCGAGCGCTAGACAGCACGATCCGGGCGGCCGAAACGGGAGCAACGCGCGCTCGATCCGGGCGGCCGAAACGGGAATACAACACCGGCAAGGAGCAACGCGCGCGGGAGGGCGCCGGGAATCGGAGCCGGGGGCGGCACGATGGCGCGCACAAAGCAATGATGCAGGAAGCAGACGGCAGCCAGGTTCGGCGGGACCAGCGGCGATCTTGGAGGAAGACGAGCGGCGGCGCCCTTGGGGATACCGGCGGACGGCGGCTCGATTTGGAGCAGATCGGACGAAAAAAAAAATGCACCAGCCCCTTGGAGGATACGGGCAGACAGATCTCTAAGCCGATGAGATGGCAGGAAGACCAAGCAAAGAAAAATCCGATATGATTAACACGAGTTGCAACGTGCGTGAGTGGAGACTCTAACTTGGCTCTGATACCATGTTACAATAGCAACTTGTATTATTTAGGAGGCCAAAGCCAACATATATACATGTACAAGAGGATGCCAAAAGGCTACAAAAAGATGCGAAAAGACAAGAATACAAAAGGCCAAAGGCCATTATCAATATAACTCTAACAGTAGGAACTATAACTTTATAAGAATATTGTGAAATAAAATCTGAACAGATATACATGATGATTATATTCATCGTGAACTGCATTGATCGTAACATTTAACGATTTGCTTTTGAGTTTTTGTATGATAAAAATTTATTTGTGTTTGAATTAGAACTCTATGTGCTTGGTAAAGAAATTTATATTGGTTTAAGGTTTATTAGTAAGTAATTTCATGCCCGTAAATTAATTCTAAAAGGGTTACCTGTTTAGTTGTTCTTACAACAGTTCCACCAGATGGATCATTTGTGTTATTGTTAATGCCAGCATTCTTCGTATCTAGTGAATTGGCTACTCCCATGTGACCAACAATGCATGGGAGCCAAACCTGTAATTGAAAATGAGTCAGTGGCTGGCCCTATGTAATAGCTTCTCAAAAGAGGCCGAACTCACGAGATTGAAAACACACTGGATTATCAGGAGATATATCATCTTACCAAGCAGTAATGGCGAGATCACCACCCAAAAAATCATTGTTCGAACCTCCCCTGTGTACCCACTGCCCACAATGCTTACATGTTTAGAGAACAAGTCTCAAAAGATGCTTATCTGTTGTACTAAGCAACAAGATGATTAAAAACAACATCACTAAACTGAGGGAAGGAGCAGCATAGTTCATAGAAACCTCTGACTGCTTCCTTCACCCTGCCGATGAACTCATCTTTGCTACTAACCCCTTGAAGCGTCCCTCGCCAGCTGCAGCAAAGTTCAGACAGCAGTAGTTAAATATGCATAACTGTAATAGTGTTGGCACTGTAATTTGACAGGCTAGCCATGCCATACTATGGATTGCCGAGGAGAGCCAGATAGGCAGCGGATACCTGCAGGCCACCACCAATTAGGTGCACATGGGAGTCATAAATCCACGGAGCACCACATTGCCACTAAGATTCAGGTCATACGTGTGGCGGCCCATGATTTCCTGCACCTCACAGCCTACAATCAATTTTGAGCGGCACGCAGGAGACAGACAATATGTGTGTTTGCAGTTGCAGTGACGCCGCAAGCAGTTTCAGAAACATCAGACCCATAATAGCCATCAACAGTAAACCTGAGCTAACAATAGCAGTGGCCCGTAGTAGTAAATAAAATTTGACTTGAATAAATAAAATTTTGACTTCATTATCAGAGATTTCCCACGGAAAAATATAAATCAATCGCACAAACATCACCCTGCTGAAGACTTGGATCTTTATTGCGATGAACAATACCACCAGAGAATTGAACAAAACGACTTTACCTGCCCAACATATGTCCAGGTCGAAGCCCTCTTGCCTGTGAGGCCGGGATCCACCGTGCCTCCATGCTCCTAGGACCATAGGAGATGAGGCGGACCAGCGTCGCCTGGGTCATTGCTTGGCATGAGAAAAACAATCCGGTCAATCAAGTTCGAGTTATCCTTGAGGGAAGAATGATAGGATTAAGTTCCGGCTTATGAATATCACCTACGTCCTCTCTGTTGACGAGTGGTGTCATCTCTTCATCTTTTATGATCCATTCATCAGAGGCTCACAACATCTGCACCATATAGCTGTTTTGTGGCAACTCCAAAGCTATACCATATTTGTTGAACAATCCTCAAATCGGCCTGGATGGATGGCAACAAAGCTTCTCCACATTCCCTCGTGCTTCGTTTATTTCAACAGTACATAACATCAACTTTGCGTCATATAGCAACTGAACAGGGCCAGCAGATTAAACTGTAATTCGAGAATAAATGTTCAAGGCAACAACATCACCATGTTCCCATGCACACACAGAAAAGTACAACATCAACTGGGTAGAGTTAAACACATCTAAACTCATGTTAGCCTGACATCCTTGAGAAGTCTTGCAGCCATTGCCCCGGACCTTCTGATTTCCCAGTCGTCCATGTCTTCTTTTGAAGCCGTACAAGGTTCAGTCTTCACTCCTGGATCTTCGTCTTCTCCTGGGTTGGAGGCATCGTCGTCCTCCTCCTCCTCGGTGTTCCCATTGCCGTTGGGTCCGGCCTCGGGGACCGACGAAGCCTTGAGGTCCATCATGTAAAGATTTATGCTAGGATGTTGATATTTAGCATCCATCTGTGCGAGAATTCAGAAACAACATGAGGGTGAAAACCATCTTTAATACTGATGCAAATAGGTGGAAGGAAAATAGTAATTGAAATGCGCACCTTTGATTTGGATATAGTTTTCACATTAAAGTTGATTTTCCACATTTCCATCATCTGCTCATGGACGGTGGTAGAACGAATCTCGTATCCTAGCTGCTTATCAAATAGTTAGTCAGCCATGATCTTTTACAGTCCTTTACAGGGGTGAAATAAGACTACTTGGGCAGGGAAATCACACACCAGTACTTTCGTCTTGGGACCAGATAGCGCAATAATTGTCTCCAGTAGAGGTTGCAATAGATGTTCTGAATAAACCTTGAAAACACACGAAAGATGAAGTGTCAAGTCTCTCTGTATTCTTTATGTGATGAAGTGGTAAGTTTCTGTATTCATCTGCGTTTAATTTCACTCTCAGCATTTCAATTTCAATTCATACGGTATGCCTATTTTTCATGATATCCCTGGATAAATATCCCCAAGAATCTGTAATGTGGGGCCTCTAACAGTTTTCCGTTAAAAAAGAATCTGTAATGCGACCGAGTTTTTCTTCTTCTAAAGTTAGGTAAATACTTGGTTCCCTAATAAAAAATAGTAATTCGATTATGCAGAGGTCATGGGCAATATTTCTAAGATCGATCAATTCTATTCAGCACAGAAACTTGCATAATGTAAAAGCAGGATACACAACTTGAGGGAAGAACTTGCACCAAACACCAATGCTGCGTCAGAAAGCTTACAACATCAGTCCCAATGATGTAATCGAATGGAGGTTCAACGGCTCTGATATGTTCTTTATTCCCCCAATCCAATTCTGCAACCGTCACTGAGCCAAAGGAACCTGTTTGGAAAATACACTTTGTAAGAACTAGGAATGTCCAAGTGTGGTCAGTGTCCTATACTAAAGTTTAGCTAACCACTAAGGAGCAAAACATGAGCTCTGCATTCAGAACATGTAATGTAATGACGATAATATCCGAAATTAAAGATATGAATTCTGCTTTCGTTGGTTCTGTTTGATAACAAACCTGAGTCAGGATTAGACTGCGCAATCCACGATTTATTCCGTTCAACATTCCTCATGAGCAGCGGGAGCACCTCAACCTGGTCAGTTGTAACAACATCACAACCCAGCAATGCCATTCCTGAATGAGAAACAAAGACTATTTCCCTTGAGAAAGAGCCTCCAAGATCATAAATATCTCTGAAAGGACAATGAGATCCAGCTTACCGAGCCCGGCTAGGCCACAACCAGCTCCTAACTCGATCGCCCTTTTCCCTTTCAGCTTGGATGGACAAAACCTGCCTTTCCTGCTGTTCTTTTCCTGCAAACATCAAGTGTGCTGATGGTGATTAGATTCGATCGACGGAGTTCAGTCAATACCGCAGAACTGTAAAAGAGCCATCAGTCTGAACTAACAGGCCATTACCAGGAATTTGGCGAACACCATCGACGCATCCCATACCGTCGTGCCGAGGTGCTTCGAGTTGGGATCCTGCAGATAGCAAGTAAGAAACAAGCGAAGAACTGAGACAGCATATGCTTGAGCCAGCACAAAAGCTATGAAAACCACATCGCATCACGGAGCATGACGACCTGAGAAATATGCAGCCGGTGGCCCATCAGTTCCAGTGTGATCGCCGACGTGCTCGGGGAGTTCAGCCTGCCATCAAGATGCACAGAAAATCAGTGGAGCAGCCCAATCTCTGCTAAAACTACAGCTAGATGCAGAACCGGGAGGAGGGGCGGCTTGCGAGAGGGAAGGAGTGTCCAGGGTGTCGCGTGCTTGCCTGTCGTAGTCCATGGAATCCGGTGAGCTGCTGCCCGGCCGGAGCTCCGGCGGCGTCGATGGTGCGGCGGCGAGGGTTTGGGGGAGGGCCGGAGGAGCGAGGAGAGCGGCGTCTAGCTGGGTCGCGGAGGCCCATACTTTTGTACAGATGGGCTTCAGGCAATGACCTCCAGGCCCACGTCTACGTGTCCGATTCAAACGCCAGATGAGCGGCGGCGCGTCTCCCCCCGCCACTCCGGCGGCGACGAGTCCTCGCCTGTCGAGGTTCCGCCGGGCCGGCAGCGCAGTCGCGGCCGCCGCTCCGGGAGGCTTCCTCCACCTCTCCCTCCTCGCGTCCCTCCGCCGCCGGCCCTCCCTCCAGGCGCACGCGCAGCTCCTCCTCCTCGGTCTCCCGCTCCCGGCGCACGCCGCCTCGCGCCTCCTCCGCCCGCACCTCCGCTCGGGGCACCACCTCGCCTCGCTCCGCCTCTTCCTCCGAATCCTGCGCGACCGTGGGCCGTCGCCGAAAGCCTCCCGGGAGACGGAGACGGAGGCCGTCCCCAACTCCCACTCCCTCTCCGCCGCCCTCGCGGCCTGCGCCCACCACGCGTCCCCCTCCCCCGGTCTCTCGGCCCACGCCTTCCTCGTCAAGTCCGGCTACGCCTCCGACCTCTTCGCCGCCAACTCCCTGCTCCAGTTCTACGCGTCCTTCGGTTTACCCTATCTGGCGCGCAGGCTGTTCGATGAAATGCCGGTGAGGGACACCATATCGTTCAACACTCTGATCAGGTCATATGTGAGTGCATGCTGTGTTGATGATGCTTTCGGAGTATTCAAGGTTATGGTGGGCAGAGGATTGCGGCCCGATGGGTGGACCATCACGGCGCTATCGGGCGCATGTGTGGGACTGAAGGATTTGAGGGTAGCAAAAGCATTGCACGGGGTTGCCATGAGAGCGCTTCGGGCTAAAGCGTTTCAGTCACAACCGGTGGCGATCGTGCTAGTGGACATGTATGCAAAGTGCAGGGGGCTGGCGCTTGCCAGGAAGGTGTTTGATTTGGCAGGGGAGAAGGCAAGGGACGTGAGGTTATGGACCATGATGGTGTCAGGGTATGCAAGGTCTAGGGAGCTCGAGATGGCTAGAACGTTATTCAATGAGATGCCAGAGAAGGATTTGGTCGCGTGGACGGCTCTTATTGGTGGATTCGTGCAGTTTGGCAGGTCTAAGGAGGCATTGATGTTATTTGAGGAGATGGAGAAGGCAGGATTTGAGGCAGATGAAGTCACGGTGGTTAAAGTGCTTTCAGCTTGTGTTCAGTGTCGTACGTTCGATGTGGCAAAGAGGCTTCATCATCGTGTGAGGCATAATGCGCTGATTAGCACAAATGCAGGACTTGCTGCTGCCTTAGTTGACATGTATGCAAAGCAAGGGCTCATACAGACAGCTATGGAAGTGTTTTCTGGTGTGGATGACAAATTTAAGACCGTGGAGTTGTTCAATGCTATGATAGGCGGACTAGCTCATCACAATTCTGGTGAGAAAGCTGTTATGCTTTTTGATGAAATGAGATCGCTTGGGCTCCACCCTGATAAGATCACGTTCACGGCAGTTTTGTGTGCATGCAGCCGCGGTGGCTTAGTGACACAAGGGTTTGAGATATTTAATTCGATGGTGGGCAAGTATGGTGTAGAACAAGATATTAAGCATTATGCTTGCATGGCTGATCTTCTTGCAAGAGATGGACGGCTTGACGATGCTTGCCGTTTTATCCAGAACATGCCTTTCAAAGCAAATAGTGTGGTCTGGGCTTCTCTTAGGAGAGAATGTGAGATCCGTGGAAATATGAGGATTGGAAAACTTGCAGAGGAGGAACTTCTTCGGTTTGATCCTAGCTACAAACCTGAAACCGAAAGCCTCGTCTTGTCTGACATATTTTCAGATGGAAGGAAACAGAAAAGGGCTGCAATGGTGAGAAAGGTTATACGCCTCAAACCTAAGCACAAGCGTACAAAGTAGCAGTGTAGTTTTTTCAGACACAATATGAGTGGGGGAAAGACTGCTCCCAACATAGTGAGATCGTTTCTGTAGCCTTTGGGTTGGTAAATTTATTCTGAGGCCTAAACGCCAATAAAAATTGACAGTGATATTCGGCTGGATGCTCGTTGTCATTCATCTTTCAAGTATCTTTGAAGATTTACAGCAGAGATATTTGTTTGAATGATGGAGCCAGGCTCCATGAAATGAAACAAGGGTTATGCTCTTGCATGGGCAACAGGTGACGCTAATGCAAATATTCTGGACAAACTATGGCCGTTATGTTCTCAAATTGCAGGCAAGCTTCTCTCTTTTTTGTTCTTTTCTGTGCAGTGCATGCGTAAAGTAAGCATGCGTTCAAATTGTTGGAGATCCAAAACAATCCACCTGTTAAACATTAGTGAGTTGATCAAAATCAACAACTCACAATTTAATGCAGATTGACAGCTGACCTAACTCTGTCAGAATCATATCTGAACATGGTCAATTTGTTGTTAAACTGCAGAAAAGAAAATTATGGCACAGAGAGAGGCTCACAACTGCTTGTTGCAATGACGAAATACTCACTTTTCTTCATCTTTGTTTTTAAATTTTTATGTGTTTCCAAATAAAAACCTGTATTTTCAAATTTCATCTACAATTTTAAAACCTGCATTTTATTGCGTTACTACTGATTATCTGAAGTTAGATTGGGCATGACTGAACTACTTTTTTATTGGAAGCTCTCTTTTCATCCACAAGAATGTCAAGAAGGTGATGAGCAACCACAACAAAGCTACCTTTTCGTTTGTGCTCCACCTTTTTGCTCTCTGTATAAAATACTACGATCACACTCTTTCTGGAGAACCAAGTATCACGACAAGGCTTAAGACAAGGTCTAAATGATCATGGCAAAGGTATATTTTTCGAGCATCTAAACATATATACAGATCCATGTTACAACTAGTTCTTCATATTGTTATGAGATTGAGGTGTTCTTATGAATATGTGACAGGAACAACACAAGAGCAACGTGTCCAAGACTTGCGTTCTGAAGGTTATCATGCACTGCCAGTGCAATGGTTGCATTAAGAAGATTAACGACGGGGTGAAAGAGATCGCCCTTTCAGAAGGTACATATGCAAGTTGCTTAAATCAGCATCTCTCTGTGATAGACTGATAGTATACATCTGTTTTTATGTGTGATTTTTGTGCATGTCTTCTGTTGCACTGCCTTTGTAAATGATCTAAATTTTGGCCTTCATGATTACAAAGGGGTGGAGAGGGCTGATCTGGTGGTGGAGACAGCAGAGGTGATAGTGGTCGGGAGAATGGACCCAGAGAAGCTCTGCTGTTTGCTGCATGAACTAACACAGAAGCATGTGAAGATAGAAACCGAAAGAACCGTGTCCGAAGGAGAAACTGCGGCTTCTTGGGAAACCAAGAACCGCGTTGGCCAGGTACCATTATTTTCAGGCTAATAAGTCGATCGTCCATCAAAATTACGATGATAAAGAATCAATGCTATGATCTAATGATATAATGGTGGTAGGAAATACAGAGCTGGCTGCTGTTAGATCGGTTGAGCATTCGTTTCGGTCCTATTGATGCAGTTATTCCGTCATGTTCATCTTTCGCTGACTAAACAATAGGTACATAGGAGTTAGGACACAGAATGTACACATTGCACCAAATTAGGTAGGTCACCTGCTGAGCTACCCATTTCTTGTAATCGATGTTGTCCAAACACACACATCCAGAGTACAACCACATCATGCTCGTATTTGCCTCCATTTCTCAACTGCTACATGCCAAGTAGGGAGATAGTAGGTCACCAGCTATGAACCATCTGATGTACATGATCATCTCAATTCCTCCAACTGAACCTTTCAGGTTACTTCCGGCTTGTTCGCTTCGGACTTACCAGAGGAAAGCCCAGTAACACCTACTACGCCAAGCGCACCACCAATTCCCGAGGCGTGGAGGAGCCTGACTGTGCCTTCCCAGAGATGCGCTTACCGTTGGTCGCTACCTTTGCCGGGCGCACTCGGCGTGTGGGCCGCATCTGACATCGAGGGGACAATGGCGGTGTACGAGCTCTGAAGGCTTATTCAACAGCACGGCCAGCAAAAGCTGCTGCACTCCGTCGTCACCTTCGCTTTGTGCTAGCTGATTTTTTTGCCGTGCAAGCATTTTCTGCCAAGAGCTTTAACCGACGTGTTATTTGTTTCTATCCGTGACCTAATGGCACGGGCATGCTCTCTTTTGCTTCGTTGTGCATTCGTGATGTTGTGCAGTAGTAGATAGGAATTCAGGGGAGAAGTGTAGGAAGTGGGCATGGAATCCCAAGCCCTTCGTGTCAATGGGCTGGCTGGAGTGAGTGGGGAGTCTTTGCTGCTGCTCTGTTTTATTGCTGCGATGAGTTCCAAAAAAAGGTTGGAGATCCAAAAAAATGCACCTGTCAAACTTAAGTGAGTTGGTCAAAACCAACAACCCACAGTTTAATGCAGATTGACAGCTGACCTAACTCTGTTGGAATTATATCTGAACACTTCATGGTCAATGCGCTGTTAAACTGCAGCAAGGAGAATGAGAGCACAAGAAGAAGCTCACTACTGCTTGTTGCAATGGCAAACTACTGACTTCTATTCACCTTTGTTTTTGAAAATTTGTGTGTTTCCAGATAAAAGCCTGCATTTTCAAAGTACTTCTACAACTTTGAACCTGCATTTCATTACATTGCCTTGTTTCCAATACTTTATGTTGTTCTTTTCTTTGATAGTAACGTACTACTGACTATCTGAAGTCAGGTTGAGCATGACTCGAGTCAGATTGGCTGCTGTTGAATCCGTTGAGCATTCGTTCCGGTCCTGTCTATGCAGTGTTCTTCCTTCATGCCCGTCTTCCGCTGGTGAAACAATAGATGCATAGGACACTGAATGTACGTACACATTGCGCTGAATTAGGCAGGTGGGCTGCTGATGGCTACTCATTTCTTGTAATCCATGCTGTTTGTGCTAAAACGCCCACACCCAGACAGAGTAACACCACACATCATGTTGGTCTGTACCTCCATTTGTCGACTGCTACGAGCAAAGTAGGAGTAGGAAGCCAGTAGGTCGCCACCTGCTATGGGCCATCTGATCGCACTCCGTCCTGTGGGTAGCTTGGTGCTGGCGGTACGTGTGCGATGATGATAAATCTCATGTTGTGGATCCTGGCAGGGACGCCGCTTCAATGACTTTACGAAGCCAAGTCTCACCGTAACTTAGCCCTCATTATCATCCGTCGGTTAAAGATCCAACGTTCCAGATTGACCTATTTTCCATACTGAAAATTTTAAAGTGTTCAGAAAAAATTGAAAAAAATCTAGTAAATCATAAATGTTTCGTTTTGTATTCGTGGAAAGTTTCAACCCATTTGGATGTATGGTTTGTGATTAAATAGCTTTTTGAGCTCAAATAAGTAAAAAAGAAATGTTTATTCGCAAACTCTACATTCAAATGGGTTGAAATTTTCACAGAATACTAAACGAAACATTTACGATTTATTGGAGTTTTTTCAAAATTTTCTGAACACTTTAAAAAAAAATCATTCAAAATATGGATCAATCTGGTCCATCTGATCTGGAATAGATGGCTGATAGATTGGGCTAAGTTACGGTGAGACTTGGCTTGATGAAGCTGCGTCCGGCAGAGCGCACACGGCTTCGATCTGCTCTGGGCGCCGTTGAAGATTTCTTATTTCATTTCACCTCCATTTCATAATGCAAGTACCACTACGTGTACTACACGGTCAATGGGGTGAGGTCTTGTAAAATGTCCTCCATCTCATCAAGCTGTGCCGGCACGGGAGGCAGGTCCTACGCGTCGTCAAGACGGCCCGGTCCCGGTAGTGGAAAGCCGTTCGATTGTGGAACATGGGCTAGACATGAGTGAGATCTATCACTGCAGGTGCAGTGTGTGCCGATCGGGATGCCAAAGTCCTCGGCGTCAACGTCCAACCACGCATCGTCCTCGCCTGTGGAGAAAAGAGGCAAATTCAAGCTGTTACCCTGCAAATGTTTTATGGATGCATCTCTATCTCCGTCACGCGGCGCGCGACTCGTGCATGCGCTGTTCCTCTATCGGTACCAAGGCAAGGTTAACTTGTTAGAGCATCTACAGCCGGACCTCTTAAAAACGTCTCAAACGCCTTGGCATGCAGGCCGGTCACCAAGCGATCATAAAAAATCGACCCAGCCGCTCAAACCGTGGACAAAAGACTAGGCAGATCGGCACCCCTCATATCCAACCTAAATATAGGGCGGATATGAGGCGGCCCGGGTGCACCTGCCATGTCAGCCCGGCCCACCGCTGGCCCATCCCGACCCCACAAAATCCTCTTCCGGAGCAAACCCCAACTCACTTCACTCCGCTACGCTCTGCTCCCCGACGCTTCCTTTTCCCAATCCGTCCAATCCCTAGCGCTGGCGAGCATGTCCAGCACCGGCAGCCACTCCGACGGCAGCTCCGAAGACGAGGATGAGATGGCGCTCTGTATTGCGCACGAGCGCTCGCGAGTCGATACGAGCGGCAGCTCCCGGGTCCGATGCGATGCCTCCTGTCGCCCGTCGCCGCAGCGCCGACACCGACGCCGGCCCTTCCCGCCCCGCGTGCGGATCTGCAAGTCCTGCCCATCCGACGGCCTCCTCCACCTCCGGCCGCTGCTGCGTGCGGGCAGTGGTGGGTTCTAGTGCCCGCTCCGCCGGTGCCGCGGGTGCGAACTCTGGAGTCAGAGACACGCGCCGCCCGTCACGAGAGGCGGATGGCTAGGGAGATGGGGGCGGGTTCAACGCGGTTGCTTAGTCCGCCCGCCGCCGCCACGTGATGCTGGTGCCCGATGAGGAGAAGCATCTCCTCCGATGGGTGCACCGTCGGTCACTTACCACGGCGGAGATGGACGCCCGGTGGCTCCGGAGGATCAACGCCAAGCAGCTCCAGCTCGGCATTGAGCAATCCGAGCGGGAGGCGGGAGAGGCAGCGGCGGAGGTGGCCAAGCTCAAGCGCAAGCAAGACCGCATCGTCCAGCGCTTGCAAGGCTACATTGTCATCTCCGATTCCTCCTCCTCCGATTGCTCCGACTTTGACCCACCTCCTGCTGCGAATGCCTACAGCAGTGCCGGCGACCGAAAGGGCAAAGGGCCGGCAAGGAAATGGTGAAGCTCGCCCTCTCCGTTTATATAATCTAGTTCTAGTTGTAGTTACAATGTGCCAGATCGTTGAACTGTGTGAATTATGCCCGTTTGGTGATCTTTTGGTGATGTTTATGTGAATTATGCCTGTTTGGTATCGGTTTATATGTCTGTTTCCTGTCGATTTTGATCGTTTGCTGATATAAGTACTACGTTGCATGAATTTGTATGGATATAAGGTGCCGGATATAAGATACGTGGGTGTGGATGTTGCAAATATGCCCTAGAGGCAATAATAAAATGGTTATTATTATATTTCCTTGTTCATGATAATTGTCTATTGTTCATGCTATAATTGTATTAACCGAAAACCGTAATACATGTGTGAATATATAGACCACAACATGTCCCTAGTGAGCCTCTAGTTGACTAGCTCGTTGATCAACAGATGGTTGTGGTTTCCTGACCATGGACATTGGGTGTCGTTGATAACGGGATCACATCATTAGGAGAATGATGTGATGGACAAGACTGATGACCCACAAGTGTAGGGGATCTATCGTAGCCTTTTCGATAAGTAAGAGTGTCGAACCCAGTGAGGAGCAGAAGGAAATGATAAGCAGTTTTCAGTAAGGTATTCTCTGCAAGCACTGAAATTATCGGTAACAGATAGTTTTGTGATAAGGTAATTTGTAACGAGTAGAAAGTAATAAAAGTAAATAAGCTGCATCAAGATGGCCCAATCCTTTTTGTAGCAAAGGACAAGACTGGACAAACTCTTATATGAAGGAAAGCGCTCCCGAGGACACATGGGAATTATCGTCAAGCTAGTTTTCATCACGTTCATACGATTCACGTTCGGTACTTTGATAATTTGATATGTAGGTGGACCGGTGGTTGGGTACTGCCCTTACTTGGACAAGCATCCCACTTATGATTAACCCCTATTGCAAGCATCCGCAACTACAACAGAAGTATTAAGGTAAACCTAACTATAGCATGAAACATATGGATCCAAATCAGCCCCTTACGAAGCAACGCATAAACTAGGGTTTAAGCTTCTGTCACTCTAGCAACCCATCATCTACTTATTACTTCCCAATGCCTCCCTCTAGGCCCAAACAATGGTGAAGTGTCATGTAGTCGACGTTCACATGACACCACTAGAGGGATGACAACATACATCTCATCGAAATATCGAACGAATACCAAATTCACATGACTACTTATAGCAAGACTTCTCCCATGTCCTCAGGAACAAACGTAACTACTCACAAAGCATATTCATGTTCATAATCAGAGGGGTATTAATATGCATAATGGATCTGAACATATGATCTTCCACCAAGTAAACCAACTAGCATCAACTACAAGGAGTAATCAACAGTACTAGCAACCCACAGGTACCAATCTGAGGTTTGGATACAAAGATTGGATACAAGAGATGAACTAGGGTTTGAGATGAGATGGTGCTGGTGAAGATGTTGATGGAAATTGACCCCCTCCCGATGAGAGGATCGTTAGTGATTACGATGGTGATGATTTCCCCCTCCTGGAGGGAAGTTTCCCTGGCAGAACAGCTCTGCCGGAGCCCTAGATTGGTTCCGCCAAGGTTCCGCCTCGTGGCGGCGGAGTTTCTTCCCGAAAGCTTGCTTATGATTTTTTCTCTGACGAAAGACCTCATATAGCAGAAGATGGGCATCAGAGGGCCACCAGGGGGCCCACGAGGCAGGGGGCGCACCCCCACCCTCGTGGCCAGGGTGTGGGCCCCTTCTGGTACTTTCTTCTCTTAGTATTTTTTATTAATTCCAAAAATGACTTCCATGAAGTTTCAGGACTTTTGGAGCTGTGCAGAATAGGTCTCTAATATTTGCTCCTTTTTCAGCCCAGAATTCCAGCTGCCGGCATTCCCCCTCTTCATGTAAACCTTGTAAAATAAGAGAGAATAGGCATAAGTATCATGACATAATGTGTAATAACAGCCCATAATGCAATAAATATCGATATAAAAGCATGACGCAAAACAGACGTATCAACTCCCCCAAGCTTAGACCTCACTTGTCCTCAAGCGAAAGCCGAAATCGAAAAATATGTCCACATGTTTAGAGATAGAGGTGTCGATAAAATAAAATACGGACATGAGGGCATCATGATCATTCTTAGAACAGCAATATATATAGTCATATGATCTCTTATGCTAAAGTAACAATTCAATCACAATTTCAAGTATGAATCATAAACTTCATTGAGAACCAACAAACTCTAATCTCAGTCACTGAGGCAATTGCAATTTATCATAACATAGGAAAGAATCAATATAAGAGCTTTTCAGCAAGTCCACATACTCAACTATCATTTAGTCTTTCACAATTGCTAACACTCACGCAATATTTATGGGTATGAAGTTTTAATCGGACACAGAGAAAGATAGGGGCTTATAGTTTTGCTTCCCAACTTTTTACCTCAAGGGTAATGTCAACAATAATAGTTCATGAAAACTCACGTCCAATTAGCTAAATATATCAGGATCTTTCCAACACATTGTGCTTGCCAAAGGATAAAATGTAAAAAGGAAAGGTGAAGATCATCATGACTCTTATATAAGGTGGAAGATAAAAGTAAAAGATAAGCCCTTCGCAGAGGGAAGCAGATGTTGTCATGCACTTTTATGGTTCGTCCTCGCTGCTTTCGGAGCAGTGTTGGCAGGAGGAATGCAGGTCATCTTGGGGGAGATCGTCGGGACGACACGGGAGGACTCGGCTTGGGAGCGCGGTCTACGCTTCTTCTGGGAGATGGTCATCTACATCGCCTCCGGGAGCATGCTGATCGCCGCCAGTGTCCTTCCCTCCATTGGCGGCCCGACCGCGGTGCTGGTGGTGGCGGCCATCACTAGTGCAGAATCGGGCTTTAGTGCCGGTTCGTAAGGGCCTTTAGTGCCGGTTCTATAACCGGCACTAAAGGGTGGGGACTAAAGCCCCCCCTTAGTACCGGTTCGGCACAAACCGGCGCTAAAGTGCCACCACGTGGCACGAGCCAGGCCCCCGGTGCGGGTAGATCATTAGTACCGGTTGGTAACACCAACCGGTACTAAAAGTTTGGGGGTTTTGGTTTTATTTTTTATTTTTCCTTTAATTTTGTGTTTTCAATTTAATTTAGTGATTGTTTTACATTATAATGAGTTGTTAAATCATAGGTAAAAGTACCGCAGATTAGTTTCGATTGGATGCATGTGGATCCTGGCAGCTAAGTGATCAAGTATATGCCATATCCATATTACCTTGATCACTTACTTGATCACTTAGGTGATCAAGGTAATATGGATATGGCATATACTTGATCACTTAGCTAGGATCCATCCAGTTGAAACTAATCTGCGGTTTCTTTCATAAATGATATAATAACTCATCAACATCATCATCATCATCATCATCATCATCATCATATTAATATAAAAACTCTTGCATCATATCATCACCAACAACAGTATATACTAGCTAGCTAAAAATCATCATAGTCGTCATTACCACTATTTAATCATCACAGTCATTACCTCTATCTAATCACCACCAACACTAGCTTAAAGAAGAAACATTCACTTGTACCAGAAGCAAAGATATCATCGAGTTCAACATGGTCATGATATTATAAGCGTTCATAACACCACAAAAGCAAATCACTCTTTGAGATTAAGTTCAGGACGAAGAACACGGACATGAGAGGACAAGTACTAAGAGCATGAACTAGCTAATCACTTCTGCTGCTCTCTCTCAGGTAAAATAGCATAGAACATGTATATCTCTCCTGATTCATCATATTGGAGCATGCATATGAACCTGTCTCCTAATCATGGGCCGCGCTTCTGATTGCTGCCCCCTAGTACTTCTCTGCGATCGTTAACAATTTTACTCCAATCTTTCACTATTAAGCATTCCTCGCTTTTAGAAATCCTGAATGAACTCATGTGCAATGTAGGATGTCTTGGCCGTAAGCTAACCATTGACATGCGACCTTTAGTCTCGATCCACTCAGGCACAACTGTCATCGGGAGTCCCTGTTGAAGAACATCATATAGTAATATACTTAGCAATGAAAGTTTAGCTTGAAAAATAATGTATGCAAAAGATGCACTGAGAACAAATAGTAAAAATCATACCATCTTTCCTAAATAGATGTGACCGTAGTTCAATACGATCACTATTGGTCGCACGTTTTGAGTACTAAGATTTTCAAATTCAGGAAAATAATTTGTCTTGACAGCATCAAGATCCTCAAGCCATGAAACATAATGACTTGTCTCCTCGCAGTTTAGTTCAGCTCCGGGACAGTGGACGGTCTTGTCTACCAAGCGTCGGACATGTTTGCTTGAATGGAAATAAGCTGTCAATAGAAATTATTTGTCAACTATTTTTGAATAAATTATATCGAAGAAATAAATATGGTGTTGAGAAACTCACATAATGGTAGAACTGGAGGCGTTTGCACATCGACCCTGATGTCTCTATTACCTTGAATATCATCTTCCGGACGAATATTAAAGGTGATAACCATATCAGGCTCAAATGCATAAGCCATGCATAGTGCTTGCCAAGTTTTGCATTCAAAATAGGTGTATGTGTTTGCATTGTATAATTTGACGTTGAAGGTATAACCATGCTCGGTCTTCAAGTAAACTTTCTTTACCTCCATAGTTTTCTTAGGACTGAAACATATCTTATCCAAGACAAAAATTCTTGCATGGCAGGGGATACGCTAGTAGAATAGTGAAAATTTAAAATTATAAGTTGAAGCAAATGAAGCATAAGTCATGCTTAATTACGAAAAAAGACTTGTCGTTGTGACTTACTGTATCCACTTCGAAGTTCTCATCCAGCTTGATGCTGAAGCGCCTATCATCAACTAAAAAATTTCTGTCGCACAGGCCGCGCTGGTCTTCGCAATATTCGCACATAATGAAATCATGTTCGTCGTCAGACGACATTCCTATGTTCATAGGTGAAACATTAAACACTTATTAATTCTATTAATTCAACTAGTTCTTTAATTCAACTAGTTCAACTAATTAATTCAACTAATTCAACTAAGCACTTATCAAAAATATACCTAAATAAAGTAGCTCAACTAATTCAACTAACTAGTTCAACTAATTAATTCAACTAATTCAACTAAACTAGTTCTATTAATTATCTTACTAAAAATAAAGTAGCTAGTTCTATATAGTAAAATTTCAATTAGATGATCAAATCTCGTATAAGT